>NC_081407.1:442912212-443122212 GCF_030272615.1 Cryptomeria japonica | reverse complement strand
ATGGTTGCAAGCAACACACTTAGTTGACATTAAAAAAAAATCATATGAGATTTATAACAACAACATCAATTCATTGGTATAATCATATGATATATCTGAAAAATAACAACGGAGTTCTGAAAACATTACAAAATATGTCAATATGTCATTTTATAATCATATCACAGTTATATCTAAACTCAAAATCTGCTCTTCGGAGTGCTCAAAAAATATAATTGATCATGGATTGGATCAATTATCCATATGGGTATTAAATGGAGGAGGTGTCACATATCCAAGCCCAACAGAGTCTGGCCCAACATAGGTGTTTTCTTGGTTTGGAGGGTCTTGTAAGCAACTTGCTATACAAGCAAGCAACTCCTGGTTTACATAGAAATTAAGTTGTATGATGTCTGGGAATCTAGGTGCAGTCCCAAATTGCATTTTACTAATAGTTGTAAAGGCTGGGGACAAGAGGTTCATCGTATCGATCAAAACTAGGTGTTGGGGGGTAGAGGATCTACGGTTGTGGCCACATTTTTTCTTTTCTGTGCTTGTTTACCGTTCTTTTTAGCTACCTTCCTCACCTTCTCAATCTTCGCTTCCTCATCTTTCTTTTCCTTCTCTTGGGATTCCTGCAATTTGTTTGCTACTTTTTCCACCCTAATAGCCTCCCTTTCTACCACACCTACTTCATGTTCTACCTTCCTTTGCTTCATCTGTTCTTTTTTTTTCGTTCTGCCAATTCCTCATCTCTTTCCCTTTCTGCCTCTTTGTCTTTTTCCATTTGAATATAGTCATCAGATGTCAAGATCTGTGACTTCCTATTAAGATGTGACACCCCTCTCCTACCTCCCCACAAAGATTGATTCATTCTCTGCACTGGAAGTCTCAAGAATATGCTAATTTTCATGAGCATTTGTTTCCCATCCTCTTGGGTGAATAGCACAAAGTTAGGTTCTTCTTCGCTTATGTGAATTTCATCTTCACAATCAACACCATCTTGCCACTCCTAGTTGGCTACATTGGTGCCATTTGGCTGCATTGGTTACATCATCAGAGTTGGTTGCTTCTTGAAGTCACTTTGGTATGACAACTTGTGTTGGCAAAGACATGCATGTTGATGTACTTTCCACACCCTCATTTGGCTAGCTAGTTTGTAGGGGTAGACTTGGTTTGCTAGTTTGTGGTGGCAAACTTATACCATCAACCATTGCTTGTGTTCCACTACTATTCCACAAATTCTTCAATTTGTTCCTCGCTATAACCATACAACTGCAAGCAAGCCTCTGCTGCAATGTGCTTTGGTTCTTCTTCCATTGTAGTGGCATCATTTTATGTTCGAGCAGTTTGTTGTATTTCCACTTCAACATCAAATGTCTCACTTGGCCTCATATCATTTTGTAATGTAGTCTAATTAAGTGGCCAAATTCTAGTCCCATAGAAGCCACTCATTATATTAGCTGGTGTCAATGCTTGGGCAAAGGCCTTGTTCACAAGAGTTGCTAACTCTTTCCTTCTAATTTCAATTTGTGGGTGCTTTGACATCCATATAGTCCTTTGTTGTTTGAAATAATTCTTGAATGGAGAAAATATAGACATCAAGTAGTTGCAGTTTGTGTCTTGTATGAGCAGGCAGGGTTACCAAGTCTATACCTATCTGCCTTGCTTCTTCAATTGTCTTGAAGGCCACATGGCTACCATGACCGTCAAAGATTAGAAGGGCCCTATTTGAGGGTGAAACCTACAAAATATTCCAACCAATTCAGGAATAGCCCCTTTATCATCCATGCATGTTCTTGGACTGCCATGCATGCTCTTGGCTCACAGTTCACAATGTAGTTTCAGATATGCCTCTTGGATTTGAATAAGTAAAAGCCAAGAATACTAAACCCACATGCCAAAAAATTAATCCACTCTCTCCTTTTTGAATAAGGTGCGGTACACACCTTTGCTCCAAATTGGCTATCACTCTCACTCCACAATTCCTCCTAGCTTGCACACCAGTCTCATCACAGTTCCAAATTCGACTAGATCCATAGTGATTCAAGTTGTACATATTCTCCAAGTTCTCATAGAAAGAGGCAACAATACAAGGTCGAAGCATAATGGCTCTATCAGAGTCCACTCCTTCTACTATTCTCATTGTCAAATCTAGGTGCCTTCATCTAAAACCTTCCCACCATGACCTCCCTGACATCCCATTTCTGAATGGATTGGGCCTATTCCCACTAATTTGGGCAAAGGTTGATTGTAGTTGATTAATTTGTAGGCTGTGGCCAATTTTAGCCATGTCCTTACACCATTGGACAACTTTTGTCACAACCCTCCTTTATCACTTTTGGATTTAAAAATACAACTCTATTATATTTTTGGATAAGCTATTTAAATGATTGAATGAATATTATAAAAGGATAAGATAATAATACACACACACACACATGGAAAATATACCTTATTTTTATTTATTTATTTTCCACATCCAATTATGGCACATGTTGTAGGAAGAATAAGAAGCTTCTAGAGGATTCTCCACCACTTTGCATGTAACTCCTCCACTAAGTCTAATCAATTTGAATGAAGTCCAAACTTGGGAAAGAATCTCCTTTTTAATTAAATTTTCTAGATAATGGAATAGAGGGAATTTCCTTATAAATGATATGCAAGTTTTCAAAAATGGGAGTTGGTTATTCCTTGAAGAAATTCTTCTCTCAAGTATTTGTTTTGGTAGTCACATTTCATTTTGGAGAATAGCTAAGGTTGCTTTGGAGGTTTTTTTTTTCAAGCTTGAAGGATCAAGGAAGGCTAATTGAAGGATTCATAGGGGATTCTACACCAATTTCAAGTATCCAGGTTCTTTTAATTCAGTTTTATTTTATTTTGAATCATGCATCTTATTCTTGCTACGAATTAGATTTGATCAATCTTGTTTCAATTCCTTGATGAGAATTAGATCAGTTTGTTTCAATTCCTTGATGAGTATTAGATTAGTAAAAGAAAAAAAAAAAAAAGAATTTGTTTCAATTCCTTGCTGAGAATTAGATTAGATCAATCTTTATTCCTCCCTCTGATTCATTTCTCTGGTCCTTCGAATGGAAATCTGAATCTCATTCTTTAATCTCTCCGTGATTATTTAAATCCCTTTGTGATTATTTTTAAAATCTCTCTGTGATTATTTTAAATCTCTCTGTGATTTTTAGTTAAATAAATTCCTCTGTGATTATTAGTTAAATAGATCTCTCTGTGAGAAATAGTTGAATCAAAATCTCTCTATGAATAAATAAATAATTTTTTCTCTGTGAATAAATCTCTCTGTGTGAAGAAATAAATCTTTTTCTGAGAATGAATAGATAAATCTCTCTGTGCATGAAGAAATAAATCCCCCTCTCTGGATATTAGTTGAGAAATAAACTCTCAATCCCCCTGTGTGAGCTTTGTATAAACATCTGCCTATTTCTTGATAATCTATGCATCACTGGAGCAAATTATTTCTTTGTTTATGTTATTTCTCTGTTATATTTTCCCTGGGATTAAAATGTTATTCTCACCCTTACATTAATGATTTCTTTTTATATATATACACATACCTGTTATATGCTCTTCTTATGTAATTTAATAATCTAGAAATGTATCCTCATATATATTAAAAAAAATATACATATATATATAAAATTTATTTCAAACGTTAAAATTTATTAAAAGGTGAATATAAATTAGTACTGGCACGACATTCAATAATTATGCAGGGATGGTGGTTATTGTACCGCCGAGGGGGGGGGGGGCAGTGGTACCCTCCACTACCCTTGCGGTCACTGTCACAGCAGTGGCCGCAGGGGGAATGGGGGGGCCTGCGGTGTCCCCTCAACCCTGCGGGCTTGCGCATGCAAGACCGCAGGGGTGATGGGACTCGTGGTCCCCACCTCCACCCCTATTTACTATTTAAACAAAAAAAAAAAGAATGGTCAATTTTGTTGAGTTAATTATGGTGGGTTACTACAACTTTAGCCTCCTCCTCTTGTGATAAAATGGTGCGTGGACCCCTCATAGTTGTGCTTGTAACTCCCATCAGTCATGCCCTCACAAAGGTAATTGGATACCATACTTGATTGATGCGGCTCTAATAGACATATTTTTGTCTTCTACACATGCTATTGCTACTTTCATGTCAGATATGCTCCATTTTTGTTTTGGCACCTTTGAGGGCAGCTGTGCATTCGATGTTTAAGGAATAGGATTACAACCTACACTGGAAGGCTCATCTACAATAGTAGGTTCCACATCAGTTGCATTGTTTGTTGCATGGGGCAAATCAGGAGTCACTATGTCTTCATTGTGGACCATACTATCTTTGTTAGTGAAGTGCACCCCATGAGTGACTCTAATTGATCGACATCTAACAAATTTGTTTCCCTTTCTACCTTGTGCCATTATGTTCACTTAACCTACAACCATACAGTAAACAATAGCGATAAAAAAATGCAATGGAGACAATAAAATTTTTGAAGCGCTAGTAAATAATAATCTATTTTTTTGGCATTCTCTACATTGATTTTGGCATTAGAAATAGAGACAAATCATTGAAATGAAACCCTCAATGCCATTGAGAGAATTGATGAAAAAACAAATCAATTTTTGCAGGTACCAATGAGTACAAATCCATCATTGAACATCTTTGAACAAAATAAAATGCTAGTGTGTGTGTGTGTGTGTGTGTGTGTGGACAATAACCATATAGGCACAAAACTTGAAACTTTATATCACAAGGACATAAAATAAAAGCACGAGATGCATGAGTGAAAGATGTAACTGTGATGTGATTAAAAACTGGATATTGCTGATATTCTATTAGATGCAGATTCATTTCTCATATGATTAATAATTGAATGATGTAGTCGTATATAAATGATGTTGTTGTATTTCTCATATGAAATTTATTGGAAATAAGAAATAGAAAATATTAAATTTGTCTAAAATTAGTATAATATGTATGCCTGATAATATTATAGAGTTGTTTGAAATCAGTATAATATGATACCTAATAATATTATTTATATTGAGTATATACTCACCGTAAATAATATTATCAGGCATACATATTATTGGAATAAAAATATTAACAAATATAAGGAGAAATGGCAGAGAACAAGGTTTTTTGCAGAGAAAACAATGAAAATGCTCCAAAAAGTTTTCATTTCCCAAAGTTTTTAGGGCAACGTAGATGGCAGTAATTTGTGCCAAGTGGGCTCATAACGTGTACATGGGAAGACGATTATGGATGTTCAACAAATTTTAACTTTATAATATTAGAAATATGTTTTAAACATATGCCTAAATATATATATGTGTGTGTGTGTGTACAATAGCCATATAGCCACAAAAATGATATATCTATGTGGACAATAACATGTATGTGTGTGTGTGTGTGCGCGCACGTGTGCGTGTGTGTGTGCGTGTGCGTGTGTGTGTGGACAATAACCATATACCCAGTATATACTCACTGTAAATAATACTATCATGCATACATATTAATGAAATGATAAATAATGAAGGGGTTTCGAATAATTATGAACAATAATCAATTTGTTTTTGCATTCTCTGTAATTATTTTGGCATTATAAATAGAGAGACACCATTTAATAGCACACCCATTAAATGAAATGATAAACAATGCAAGGGTTTCAAATAATTATTATCAACAATCAATTTTTTTTGCATTCTTTGTAATGATTTTGGCAATATAAATAGAGAGATACCATTTAATAGCGCACCCATTAAATGAAATGATAAATAATGAAGGGGTTTCGAAGAAAATGAAGAGATAATCAATTTTTTTGCCATTCTCTGTGAGGATTTCGACATTATTAAATTGTAAGAGAGCATTGAATAAAACCGTAAACAACATACAAAGAAATCATCAATATACAAAGCATAATGCAGCTACAAAGGAGCATAAACCATCATTTAACATCCAATATGCCTGTTAATATTATTTACAATGACTATATTCAATGGAAAACTTGGAATGAAATACAATTATGAGAAATTGAAAGAAATATATGAAAAAAATGTTGGTTTACTAAAAATAGTATAATTTAAATTGAAAGATTTATAACATTGATTGCAGAGGGAATTTAGTTATTCTGTGTGTACCAACCTGAATGAGCACCCTTGAATAAGGAATGTGCAGAGGGAATTTGCAAAGCTCAAGAATATGCGGTGAATTTGATTGTAATAAAAGTGACACGAGAAATTTTGTCTTATAAAATAATTCGAATGTGGAATATGAATGCATTCGTTTGTGGTAGTTGATTTTCAAATTTGAATTTTTGTGAGAAACAATTGGTCATCTCATATTAAATATGTAGTCCTTCATTGCTTCATTCCCTTCTGTTTTCTTTGCTGACTTGACTGAAATTTGATTTTTTTAATTCATTTTATACAAATTCTTGGTTAATGGGGAGCCTTACACCAGCTGTGGCAAATGCAGATACTAAATGCGGATCTATTTAATGTATGAAGCTGTCAAGTGATGTTTGGGAGAATGTACACTTGAGCATCTATAAAGTCAATATTTGATTGTTTTTATGTCATGTAATACATCAATAACTATGCATATGTAAATGTAATTTGAGTACATTTGCACTTTTTAGCCACTTGCATAGAGTGGTAAATGTAAACCCAAAAAAAAAAAAATTGTATATATTTTGTGCAAGTTTATTTGTATTAAAATTGGAAATGTACCAGTAGTTTTTTGTTTGTTTTGTTTTTACTTTTTTTTGTGGTCAACTACACATTCAGTTGTGAACATGTATTGGTGTTCAATTAAATATTTATTGGTATTTTTATAATTACGTACTGACAAAAATATTTGTATTTTTTGGGGGGTCAATATGGCAATAAGTGTGCGGGTATTGGAACTATGACGACCATTGGTGCTCTGCCCCTACTCTCGAAAAAGAATGACATGAAAAAAAATGTTTGAAACAAAAATTGTGTGATATGCCCATACGTTCCACACTTTGTTAACTAATTATCTTTGAGGCATAACTAAAACATGAAAAGAATCTAATATATGAAAAGCATGAATCGAGCAATATATTCTTCTTTTATTTAGTAAATTTTAGTTAATGATAATAATTATTTCCTAAAATAAAACATAAATAATTATATTTATTTTATTTTTCTATTTTTAAGATTATTATTATTACAATCATTGAATAAAATAATATATTTAAATTAAATTCTATTTTAACAACTTTAAATAAGGAATGATTAATCAAGAATAAATATTTTAATAAAATATTGTATATAAATCAAATTATGTTTACTTCTTCATTTAAGATTGGCAATTAATTAAATATTCCTAGCTATCCAATTTAAACTATATTTCACAATTAAATCATCAATTTAATCAGGTAATTATCTCTATCTAACCAAGCAAGGAATATAAATCTCAAAACAACATTTGGTTAGCTTTTAATTTCTAATCAAGCATGCATAATTGAAATCAAACCAAGAAAGGAAAATAAATTCACAATTCAATATTGGTTAGTCATTTAGATCAATCATGCATGTGGCATGCATTCATAATTGGTGCAGTCACGGTAGGAGGGTCTCCAAAGAGAACAGTCCAGACCATGCAACAAGAGTTAACACAATGAAAGCAACATAATGTGATGGAGGCAATGCAAAGTAGACTTGATTATATCATGACAATCAATTATAAATTGTCGATAACATGTGGGCTTACAAGATTCAACACATAGGCCTGATTATTTACATGCTCAAATACAAAATCTGAGCTCAAGCAAGAATGTGAGCCAATTTTGGACCTCCTAACCTTTAGATTTATCTTATGTCCTCCATTGCTACTTTTCTAATGCTCAATTACTTTGATTTATATGATCAAGGATGATCCACGTCGGCCTAAGAAGAAACAAATATCGATGAACACGATGTAACGTGTAAAACGACAAGGTCGGCCTTCGCCAAAGAGATCCTTCCGAAAAATCCATAGAATGAAGTGCGGACCCAAGGGAAGGTCGGCCACATGCCAAGGAATGTTGGAAACAACAAACTGAAGCTCTGCAAGCTATGAAAGTGATCCACAAGATTCCCTAATAGCAAATAGGTCCAAGCGGTTCCGGTGTTCCAAGCTAGAAAAATATCTTAGATTCCAAAAGCAATAACTTGTCGGAAAAAGATCCAAATGTCCTGGACTTAGGATAAGGTAGATGAACATGTCCACAAACAAAATCCAGCTCTGCAAGATCTGGTGAGCAAATGCAAAGAAACATAGAAGGAAATGCTGAAAACTGCAAAACAAGAAACAAACTGAAAAGACAATGTTTTTGGTTGATGCAAGATTGCCATGAACCAGGGATGCTCTTGCATCAATAATAAAATATGTGAGAGTGTGAATATATTCCATCAGGTCAACCAATGCCAGATGGCCAGCCAACCTCTACATCAACCGTGTTCTCCTCTTCACACCTGCCATCAAATTAATTTTATATTAGCATATCTGTATTTACAAAATCTAAATTCATAATCAAATTTTCACTTATTTCTAAATAAACATCCTAAGTAATTGATACATAATCCAAATTCAAAATAAATATAAGGTCAACAGTCAATATATATTAATCATTATTCTAATTATGTCACCTTATGTCCAAAATATTAATAATAATTGTCTGATAAAGTTTGGGGTTGTGACAGTGGTAAAAATAAATGTTTAAAATTATCTCTTTCTATCAAGAACCCCTCTTGTCCTAGCTTCCTTGTGACTCCTAATCTTGCCTCTATAGTCGTTCCGCAACAAGCCCCCTCCTCCAAGGTTGAGAAGACAAGGAAGGCCCAAGGTCCCCCACCTCCTACCAAAAAACAGAGAATTGAGGTTGACAATAAGGTTGAAATGGAGGCTGGGGAGGATGTTAGTAAAAGTGTTAGTGCCGGTTGTAGGTGCTCCAACAGATTGGTGGGCCGCTTGATGGGAAGTGCTACTAAGTAGAATTTGGTGCAGTATAAGGAGGATTTTGACCAAGAGGACTCTGCTGAGAATGAGGATGTTGAGGAAATTGAGGAGACTAAAGATGGTACCTAGAAAGATGGCAGCTCAGCTAAATCAACTAATGAGGGTTCATATCAAAGTCACAAGACCAAACCCTTGGACCTTACCCTTGATGCAATGCTAGAGGAGGTGGAGAAAAAATGTGATAATGCAAATGATTGTGCAACGTGCATGCCTATGGTGGTAGATTTGGATGCTTTAAACAAGAAGGTGGCGAAGCTAGAATAGAAGATGGTGAGTATCTCCAAGTTTAGTCTACGGGTGATGCATTGTTCAACTACCTCAATGTGTTTGATGTAGAAGAAGGTTCTTGGCAAGGATGCAGAAATTGAAGGGAACTATAAGAAATTGTTTAAGTTCCTTACTAAAGATTGGAGCAATGCACTCAAGTAGGCTGGATTGGCTAGTTTTTTATGGTCTTTTTGTGGTCTCTTGCTAGTTCTAAAACTTTGGTTCGATGTTATATACTGGTTTATATATTTGTTGCTAAGACTTTTATGCTCTCGGTTACTATTAGTGATTTCTACTAGTATCATGCTAATGCGTTGTTACTATTAATACTGCTTGAGGGTTGTTAGTGTGAAGGGCCAAAACCCTTGTTTTTGTTACTTACTAATATAAAAAACACAATATAATATAATAATTATATATTTTAATATAATACATTTATTTATTAAATAAAAAACCAAAAACTCTTTATTACACTTTCACTTTTCTCTAAACTTTTTATGAAAATGTAAATCCATCATATTTAGTATTTGAAAAAAAAAATCTTTTAATTGTAACGCACAAAATGCTCAAGGTCATGACCAACATCAATAATTTCCATTAATGATCACGATAGACATAAAAGAAAACAACTAATGAAATCAACGATCAAGATTTCTATTGTTGAACATTCTCTATAAGATAGTATAAATCTTTTACGAATCCCTATCAAAATAAAAATTCATGAATTTAAAAATAATAAAAAATTAACAATACAAATAATTTCAATCATCTTACACCCTTCTATGTAATTTTCAATCAAAACCGACCGTCCACTTCATATAGAAACACCTTTGACATATAAATTAACTTCATAACGAATATCAATCACAATGCAACATTTCCAATTTATTTGCTTTTAAGAGCTCAAATCTTTAGTCAACCAAATTTAAGATAATTCATTTTCAAAATATTTATAGCTATAAAATTTGTTTCTTGACTTTAGAAAAAACAAATATGAGCCACATGACACTTAGGTGTTATTAATTATAAAAGAGAATATCTTTTATTAAAATACAAAGTCAAAAGAGTGGGAAGACCGAAATTTATAACGAATTAATAATAATAAAGAAAATTAAACGTTGCCACAACTGAATATGTCGGTGGGCGTGGGACGCACGAAATTTATCCGCTGACCTTTCTAGTAACTCCTAGTAATCACAGTTTCAAGTCCTGATTTGGAACAAGGTTTCGCTTTTTCAGAGTCGAAGGAAGGTATTCTCAAATGCCAATCTTCTACTTGTATGCATTGCTTACTGTCAAATAATTTTCATGCCTCTGCAGCATCCTTCATAGCACAAAAAAAGTTTTGAGCATTAGGTTTCTGGTAAACATTTATTGGGTATGCGTTAGATGTTAGTTTTGGTGAGATGATTTGTCCTGATGATAATGAGACTGTAATTCTAGAATATTTTTTGTATTAATGTTGTTAGGCGTATCCGGATTCAATTCGGGGTTCTCTCAATGTGCCTGGGTTTTGTCAAAATTTTGTGAGTTTTATATAAAAATGTCCTAGGTCAGGAACTGTCTCATTAAATGCCTGTGGATTTCAAACAGAGGCAGAATGGCAGTCGATTTACCTCCTGCATTTGGATGGGTAGTCCTTAGTGCTCTGGCATACGTTTTTTTCAATTTCTGGATGGCTATACAGGTTGGAAAGGCCAGGAAAAGGTACACAAAACATTTTCAAAGCTTTTTTTTGGCATACAAATACCTAGATCATGTGTCTATATTTTAGTAAAGACTTCTAAGGAGGTAATTTTTGAAGATATTTCAGTTCCTCTATATAATTTTCAAATACCTGGACCATTTATCTATACAGTTTTTTTTTTTGCAAACAATTAGGTTTTGAAGACTTATATTATAGATCTTCATTGAATGAAACTGGTTGAGGATTACCCTGGTTTTGAAATGCTAAAGATTATTTTAAAAAGTAGTATTACTCATGCAAAATTTGGTAGCCACGATAAGAGTGGAGAATTATTATGTGGGATCTTATTTATTTTTCTTTTCAGAAAATATTTAAGTTGAGATCTTGTGTGATGTTCTTTTTGGATTTCACTCGGGCAGAATTTATGCAATTGATTGACAGATGAATACTACCATAAATGGGCCTTAAATTCTCCCCTGTTTGCAGGTATAACGTTCCATATCCAACCTTGTATGCAATTGAAAGTGAGAATAAAGATGCCAAAAAATTTAACTGCGTCCAGGTTAGTCTTTATATTTCACAAGAAATAAGATTGTCTCAGGAGAATTGCTTGTTTATTTTTCCTTTAATTTTCATGCTTGTTTTCCCTATAGCTTGTCTTTTATCCCTATTGCCTTTTGACCAAATATTAGTTGTATGGTTCAGCGAGGACATCAGAATTCTCTGGAAATGATGCCAGTGTTCTTCCTGCTTCTCATTTTGGGTGGTTTACAGGTGCTGTATCAATGTATTGTTCATATTATTCTTTGAAAAACTAGAGAGTAAGGCTGAATGGGGATCTCCTTGAAATTGATAAATCTTGTTTTCTTTAGTTTTCCTTTGATTAAGGGCAATGGCTGTTGATTTTCATTTATTATATTCATGATTTGATTTTGCTATTTTGGGGTAAGTGTGACTTGGGGGAAACATTGTTATCGCTCTGTTGGGTGTGTTTAAGTTCAAACTTTAATAAGGTGGATGTCTAGAAGTTGCTCCATTAATCTATTGAGTAATAAAATATAGAACTCCCCATGCTTTAGTCATTTGGATAGCATGATATTTTGAAAGAACTTTATTTGCATGATTGCATCTTTTTTATAACTGTAAAGAACTTTATTTGCATGATTGCATCTTTATTATAACTGTAGATTGCCTTTGTGTATTGCCAATTGCAGTACCCTGTTGTCTCATCCATTCTTGGCGTCTTTTATTGCCTAGCACGATATTCCTATTTCACAGGCTATTCAACTGGTGAACCTCAGAATAGATTGACTTATGGGTATGTGTCAACAACCATGTGTCAGCTAAATTTGTATAAACTCTAATATAACAGCTATATAGCCTTGAGATTGCAAGCCTTTTGAATTCTCTGCTCTTTAATGTTTTCAGGAAATTCAACTTTTTGGCCATCTTGGGGTTGATGCTCTGCACTCTATCATTGGCATTTGGTCTTCTTCTTAAAGCTCCTCAGTAGGAGCAGTTTCGCATTCGACTCCATCTAGATTTGAAAGGTTTCTAAAGAAAAGCAGGCATCAACTTCTTAAGGGAAATAAATTTGACATAGTTACTTAACTCTACAATCGTAGAGTTTTACAATAGAAGTAGCTTCTCTTCTAACACCTGCCATAGCTGAATGATTTACACTTTACATAGAAAGCAACATCTTAAACTTTTTTAATGAGAAATGATTTTAACATGGTAGTTAAATGCTATAATGTAGCACTTTCACTTGTGTTGATGAGATGAATTATATTTCTTGAGTATTTGAAATTCAGACATTGGATCATTTGGTGCTTAGAAGTTTTCCTTTTTCTTTATATGTGACGGTGTATTATAGGATTTTGCAGTGGGGCATTGAATATGGCTCCACGTGTTGCAACAGCTGTAATTTATACACTGGAGTTTAAGTTTACTTCTGTGGCCAATATGAATAAATTTCTTTTCTATATCATTTGCATGATAGGAATATACTTTTATACAGAGATGTTTGATTTCAATTGCATGCTTGGACTACACTATTTTACTAGCTGAAATATCTTATTGGAGCTTCAACCTAATAGAATAAGAATTTGTATTTTATAAGCTGTGACTCAGCAAAATGCAGTGATGCTACAGATTGGAAGCCCAGAAGAGAGATAGGGTACAGTAGTAGATCATTCACATGACTCAATGATATGGGCACTGAAATTGCATAGGCAAAAAGCTTTAAAGTTTCTTAAAGGACCGAGGCATAATTCACTCATATTGGAGCTTTAAAAAATTAATACATTTACTTCGTATGCCAGGTTACATGATTCAAAGCTATTCAATTATGCTTGATTATTTAGAGACTACAGTGGAACCTTCTTCCCCTGGGTGTTTTCAAAAGACTGGTCTCATGCCAGCTGTGATATCATACTGTCATTTACACAGCCATAAGCGATGCCTACTCAGCCTTTATTCCAGCTGATTTGTTCTACTTGCCCATTATTCTGTCTTGTACAATCAATCGTGAATTAAGAACTTAAGCCTGAGCCTTTTCAAGAAATATCTGGTAGTTTACACATCCTGAAACACAATGCTCTGTTTCCTCACAAGTAGCTCTCAATTGACATGCATTAAGCATTTTAGACTCGCTTCTATTCAATGTGAATCAGCTAATAAGTTTACAAATTCTATTGAAAGCATGTTTTCTATCAATGATCTTTCACTCATGCGATAACAGTTTTCAATGATGCACTGTCAGATTACCCTGAGAAGGACAGAATTTTGTACTTGAACGTATTTCTTCATGATTTTTATTTGTTTTGTTTTTATCATTTTAATATATGTTTGCTAGTAATGTTTATTTATACAATAGTTCATAATGGCCTAGTGGGTCGTTATATGCAGTCAAATCAATTTTATTGGGTTGATGTGTTTATACATTGATACTACTAACCTTAATTTGCATATGGATTGGAATAGTTTCTTCATTTAATTTTGATTCAATGAATTATGGAAAAGGAATATTGATTTAGATGTTAGTATCAATTTAGAAAATGGTATTATTTTAAAAATAAAAAATAGGCTAATTGTAAATAATGAATTTTGTGAAAATTAATATTGATTAATGTTGTGAATTATATGGTTGTATATGAAGTGATTTAGTTATATGATTGTGCATGAGACAATTTAATCATTTTGATTATGCGGTTGAGTTATATTTGTGATGAGAGTTGTGATTCAAGAAACATGGGAAGTTAGTTTATTTTTATTTGTGAATAGTGAAACTATTATATTGTGTTTTGGCTATATAATCTGATTTGTTAATTGGGTGTGTAGGTCGGTAAGTGGACCCTAATTACTAACTCATATATATCATGGAGTAATTATATTTTTTTCATGTTATTCCAATGAACCAAGATGTCTTGGTTGTGTGTGGCTAAGACCACCTTCATGAAACCATGTTGTTTCCCCTAGTATTTATATTCTATTTTTGTTTTTTTAATTGGTTGCAAGGCAAATTATATGTTTTTTTTTTCTTTTTCTGAAATGAAATTCTGAATTTATCTTTAATAAGTAGTTTTAGAGGCTTGAAAATGTTCATTTTTTAAGTATTTATACATTTTTGGAACTCCAACCCTAGTACCTATGGATAGGATACTCAAATTAGGATACTTGAATTAGGATATTTGAGTATCTAAGGAGGCCTTTGGTACCATTTGGGAACTTAGAATATGGATGACTCTAGCAAGGTTGTTAACTCTACTCTCTTACATATTAATGGAAAGGATAATTGGAGTATAGTCCACTTCACCATACTTGGATATGAATAGCCCATGTAGATTCACATGATAAGTTTAAGTTTCATTTAATTCAAGTGTGTTTGATTGCATAGGTGAGGGGTATCATGTGGTTCTATCCTATTGGGTGGAGGGGAGTGTTTGATTGCATAGGTGAGGGGTATCATGTGATTCTATCCTATTGGGTGGAGGGGAGTGTTTACTCCAAAATATACTTTAATTCCAATTTTTGTAGGATTAATTTTTTTTCATTTTTGGAAAATATACTTGGAGTTTCTTTTAAAGAGAGAGAATTCTTAAAAGAGTTGGCAGACAAATTTTAGGAGGTTTTAGATTTCTTTGGAGCATTACGAGTATGGAGGAGGAAAGAGTTAAATCTTTCAAAAAAGTCTTTTGTTATTTTCTAATTTCTTTTATGCATAAATATGAGGAGATAAAAAATAAGGTTTTACCCTTTTGCTTAAATGACTTTTGTTTCGGCGTGTCGAGTGTCTAGTGAAAGATTATATTGTTATATATATTTATTATTCATTTTTTTGCATTTCTATGGAGAAGGAGAGCATTGATAATTATGTTATTGATTGACACATGATACATAGATGTGTTAAGTGGTTTGGTTTTGATTCAAAGTTGTTGATATGCGATTTATCTATTATTGATCATATATAAAAATATTTGTGGAAATGTTGGTGGATTAAATGTCCAAATGACAATTGTTCTAAATGATTTTGGAATGCCAAATATAAGTCTCTTAAAGGGTTTAGAACCCTTTCAACTCCCTTGTTTAGAAGAATCAAAGAGTTGATTCTTGTGTGAAAACTATCCTCTTTGTGATCTTTTTGTGTTGTCCACATGGTAACAAGTCTATATTTTGTGAAAACTTGATTCCTTGTGTATTCTCTTACCTCAAGGTTTACATATCATATGGTTTTGAAATAAGTTCCTTCAATATCTATTAAAGTTTGTTCATTTTGGAGCCTTTGGAGCTTGGATGGCATTGATTTTCTTGAGCTTAGATAGAGTTCTTGTTAAGTCGTAAATGTTGCAAGTTGCATAGTTATTCCTTTTCGTAAGTGTAAATGTATTTTAAAAAGTTTTTTAATTTGCTTTGAGTTCAAGATGAAGGTAGATTTGAGATCCTTTTTCTTTCTATTTCTATTTTATAAAAATAAAGGATTGGTAATTTGTATGTGTTATAATTATTGTATGCATTGACATTGTTGTAAGATGATCAAATGTGTAGTAATGAGGTATTTGTTAAAATGAAAATGATTTCAATGCATTTGGGTAGCTTTTAGAAAGGTAATGTAACTTTTTCTTGTTTAATTTGAAATTTGTAAATATGTTAAAACATGATTTATAAATGAGGCGGTGTCAGAGAATTTGT
This sequence comes from Cryptomeria japonica, assembly GCF_030272615.1. Lineage (NCBI taxonomy): Eukaryota > Viridiplantae > Streptophyta > Pinopsida > Cupressales > Cupressaceae > Cryptomeria > Cryptomeria japonica. The sequence goes on along the minus strand of NC_081407.1, from coordinate 443,106,052 downwards.
GTCAAATTTGATATCCTTTAATATATGTTTACATTTCAAAGTGTAAGTCTACATTTTCCCTCTCGCTCTTTTGCCCATTGAATAGTCTTCTTGAAAGATTTTATAGGAAATGTAAACCCTAGGAAAATACACATTGCCCAAACACCAGCCAAATAAACCATAATTTTTTAGGTAGTGAAAAACTTGGAAAAATTGAACTTTGGTATAAGTCTACACTTTCCCTCCTATATGCTTACCAACGTAGCACTAATACCCTTGTATTGAGGCAAAAACATAAGTCTCTTCCTATATAGGCAAAGACTAACAATTGTGTTTTTATTTGTTAAACGAAGGATTTGTGTGTTTGAAAAGTATAGACTTCTTGCAATTTAATAGTCTATTTTTCAAGGCTTGGGTGGATTAATTTTGGGTTTAAGATTGATGAATTTAATGAGGGAACATTGAGAGGTCGATGATGAATTAGATGTTTCTAACTCAAATCACCTCCATTAGCCATAGAGAAGGGGAACATGGAAGGACCTCATATTTACATAGAGAGCTCTATGAGAAACATAATTAACGATTAAAGAACATTCTCTTGACCTCTGATTTCGATGTGGTGGTTTCCAAGCGTGATACTTAGGCCAACATGATGACAATTAAAAAATCCATAACATCAATTGTAAGTTCATTAGATATTGTACTTGCATGCATTTAATTTTCATGCAAATTTAGGTCAAACTTGCATATGTCTCTACTTTAGGAGAAAATTTAGCTTAGACTCATAGGCCATTCTATCTTGAGGATAATTTTATTTACAAATATTTATGTGTTGTGGATAATTTTATTGAGATTTTGTGTTGGTGATAATTTTAACCAAGATTTCGTCTAGGGTACAAATTTATATCAACATATATCTCATTCTTGTGTATAATTTTGTTTGCAATACAAAATTGGCCCAAACTCCAAATATCTCTTTATTTTGCGTGGTTAAATCACTCATATGTTTGCCTTCATTAATAATAGTTCACTCTTTTAGATAATTTAAACTAAGACTTACAAAACTTTTTTCTATATAAGGCAAATTTAATGGATGTTTGTAAACATTTCTTTTTAAGGTTAGTTTTACTTAGAAAACCTTAATAGTTTTAATGTTGTAAATTTCAATTGTTTTTTGTTGTGAATAATTTTGGCTCACAAATAAGTTATTTTAAATCAAAATAAGGTCATATATGCACAAATTGAATCGTATTAACTTACAATTTTTATTTATTTATCAATGTGATCCTTGCAACCCTTCTATACAAATACTAATAATTACAACAAACAAATAAAATATCAATTATACTATTCCATATTTCTATTACAATATAAAAATTAAATAGAAAATCCTTATTAATTGTTGAAAAAAAATTTCTATAAAAGAAAAATCATAATTATAAGATTTTTTCTTCCATAAAAAACTTAACAAGCCTTTTTTGTTTGTCGAAATTACACTTCGAAGAGGAAATGGGTATTTAGCCCTTAGGATGCACCAAGCATTTATTACAATTCTATTCGTATTTCATGGGGGTAATGATGTTGGAGCGTGTGCTCTTTTCTAAGGACCTTCTAGTGAATTTTAGGCTAAGTTCCTTATTTAGCTCGACCTCCTTTGGATATGTTCCAGGTCAACTTCCATTGTATTGTGTATTGATGTGTATATAGACACATCCAGACCCATTGTTTTATCAATGAAATATCAGGATTTTATCAACGCATTACAAGCTAGGAGCAACATCACATGTTTTGGTCTTCTTTTTCACATAGTTATTGTTAGCTTAAAGCTCCTATTTCTACAAAAGGCCCTTTAAAGAATTTGCACAACATCTTTTGTGGGTAAGATTACTAGTACACGTGAAGAAAGTGAACTAATTATTGAGGTGAACAAATTAATTGCATAATGGAGATTAGATGCAAATGGTAGCAAACGAGAACATAACCTTGAGAAGCATGGCTTGCATGTTAGAAATCATCAACACCTAACAATTTTGTATTCATCAACTGAGCACCAATTTTGAAAGTTTGATGTTTAATTTGATTGGAGACTTGCTCTTGGCCCAAGCATTGATGTCTTGGTGCATCCTAGAGGTTTGATAGCCGTTTTCCTTCTTTATTGTCTATAATAAAGTTGACAAGAAAGTCTCCATCCTTATTTGTGTCTCTATGTTGGATATAGTATGTTACAAAAGAGTCGAGTAGTGGTCATGCCTTTTGCAAGACGTTCTCAATTCTCTGGTTTAGAGAGCCTTTTCCTTTCACAATATTGACTACCACCATGGAAACACCTTCAATCTATACTATATTTATTACACACCTACCTTATTATTAGTTCAATTTTTTGAGGTTGCAAAGAAGAGATCACCATCGGTGTCCCTTATGATACTTCTTACCTTTTAGGATGTGGGTTGTTTTCGTAGTCCCATCAAAATTCAATTTCCATGATCCCTCTAGGGTATCTTTCACTTTATAATTTCTTATATGCTTTATTTTTATTTTTATGGAGGTTTAGACTTGCGAGCACGACAACCCAGCAAGGGCACAAAGCCCGTGAGCACACCAACCCAACGAGGGCCTTCACAAAATAGTTTTAGCCACTTAATATGGGAGCACAAACATATAGGTTGAAACCTCTTTAACTAAGAGCCAAGAATTGAGGGGTACCCATTCCGCCAAATTCGCTTGGGGCATGATCTCAGCCTCATCCCTTATGATGTTGAAGCCTTGCACTCAACAAGACTTGATCTTTGGTGGGCTCATTTGAAGCCATTCAACTTCACCAAACCAAGGGTCCATTGACATTCTTACAAATTGATGAAAGAATCAACTCTTTCCCCCTATAAACAAAAGCATTTCTAATTATTTCCTAATTAAAAATTTTAAATAAAAAATTCATAACGTTAAACTTTCCTTCCCTAACTTCTCTTCCAAACTATTATTATTATAATTATATTTCTATTTTATTTTCAATAATAATAAAATAATCTATACAAATAAAGAAAGAAAAAACTTTCATTAAAAATTCATAATTTCAAGCTTTTCTCCCCTAACTTCTCTTCCAAGCTATCATTATATAATTATATTTTTTATTACACTTAAAAAAACATAAAAAAACAAATAAAAAATAAACAAACAGCTCTAATCATTTATTAATTATAAGAGAAAAAATCTTGTATTAAAAATTCAGTCTTAAGCTTCCTTTCCCCATAGTTTTAAGCTTCTCTTCCCAACGTAATTATAAACAGAACAAATTGAAAACAGTAGGAAAGAGAGAAATTATGTTGAATTCAATAATACAGAAATTATATTGAATTCAATAATACAAAATTAAACGTAGTCACAACTAAATATTATCTTGGTGGTCGTGCCATGAAATTTATCCTCTGAAACTTTCCCCTGATCACAATTTTCAGTCCTGTTTGGAAGAAGAAGGTTCACTTTTTCAGAGTCGAAGGTATTGTAAAATGCCAATCCTTTAATTCATGAATTGCTTACTGCAAAAAAAAATTGTGCCTCAATCACCTTTCATAGCACTAACAAATTTTGAGCACTACGTTTCTGTTTACTTTTATTTGGCGCATGTTAGATGTTAGCCCTGGTGAGATTATCTGTTCTGATGTTAATTGGACTGTAATTCCGGAATATTTTTGGTATTAATGGTGTTAGGCTTATTCGGATTCGATTCGGGGTTCTCTTCATGTGCTTGGGTTTTTTCAATTTTGTGAGTTTATGTGAAACCGTTCGAGGTCAGGAACTGTCTCATAATATGCCTGTGGATTTCAAACAGGAAGCAGAATGGCAGTCGATTTGGATGGGTGGTCGTTACTTCTCTGTTATACTGTTTTCTCAATCGCTGGATGGGCATGCAGGTTGTAAAGGCCAGGAAAAGGTACACCAAAAACATTTTCAAAGCTTTCTTTTAGGCATACAAATATATAGACTATGTATCCATATAGTAAAGACTTGCAAGCAGGTAATTTTTGAATATATTTTATATGGCTTATGTATCCATACAGTGAAGACTTGCAAACAATTAGGGTTTGAAGAATGCTATTTTAGGTCTTTTACATCCACTTAAGAAGTTGATGATTGTCATCAACTGACAAAATTAACAGAGAAATCTTTTTCCTTGCTTTGATGGGAAGCTACTTCTCAAGGGGAGTAGTTGGTATACTAAATTGATTGGTATTTTGTATATGAACTTGGCTTGGTAAGAACTTTGGCATTTGATGTCAAAGGGGGAGAGATTGGTATGGAAAAACACAAGGAAAACACATGTTGCTCCCAGGAGGAGAGATTGTTGTTTGGGAGAGATTATTACTCTCTGTATTTGTATTTTGATTTCTAATTATGATATTTTTTCGAAGATTGTTGGTGTTTGGTATTTGACATTTCTGTTTTGGCACTTTGATGGTTTTTTCCATCTTGTGTTGCCATCAATGCCAAGGGGGAGATTGTTGGTATTTTGGTATGGTTTTGTCATTGATTTCAACACCTACTAAACACTTATCAACTTTGGCACTTTGGAGAATCAACAATATTCATCGGCAAGCAAGTGACTCATGCACAGTCACTGGTATCTAGTACACCAGCAAGATATAATGATCACTGACACTTGGAATGATATGAAAAACACTTGGTTATGTCGAAGACATTGTGTGGACATTTTGTCTTGGTGTTTTGTTTATTGGTACATTAGCATTTGCATATTTGTTGTTACCGACAAATAGGTCCAGGTTACATCGGCAGGTTTATCTTTTCCAGATCAACATGGCACGCTATGAAGATGACTTATTATTGTTGTAAATGCATTAAGCCAACATATTGAATCGGTTGTTGCATCGGGTATTAATTGATATGTAAATTAATTTTATTGTAATATCTTGTAGAGACGACCTACTAAAATTGGTCTTAGGTTATGGTATAAATGTAATATCTTATTTGTAAGATCAAGGGTGGAATGCGAAAAAGAATTGTGTGAAGGTATATGCGAGAATAAACAGAGCTATACACGCAGACATCATTTGAAGATTGAAGGAGGGTTTTTGTGAAGACAATGAGAACTACACCAGTACTGAATCCAGCATATGAAGATGCTAATTCTAGCAGTACATTCTTATTGGATTTAACTATCCAATTGTAGTCAGTGTGACTCCCATTTTGTGATTGAGCAGTGAGCTCTAGGCGCTTGGCCTTTCTGCATATGCAGACCCCATTTATGTACACTTACTATCTACAGTAGTATCATCTGATTGTGGGTAAGGTTTCCCACCGTGGTTTTTCCCCTTACAGGGTTTCCACGTACAAATATTGGTGTTATGTGTTGTGGATGATTTTGTCTTTATGTTTCATGCACTAATCCTTACCGGTATAGCAATTAACTGTTAAAACTGTCTACCGACATATTGAATTGGTTTACCGGTATTAAGCATTAAGCTGGTTAAGTTGTTTTTGGTTTGAATTTATTTGACAACTGATTCACCCCCCCCTCTCAGTTGTCTCCGAGACCTAACATCTCTCTCTCTCTCTCTCTCTCTCTCTCTCTCTCTCTCCTCTCTTTCCATGAACCACGGTCTCTCCCTCCATCTTTGTCTCCCCCTTCCTTACCCTCATATATATCTTCCTCCCCTACTCTCTCATACTCTCTCTCTCCCCTCTCTCCATTGTCTAGGTCCTCACCTCTTCCTCCTAGCCTCTCTCTCTCTCCCTCTCTTGCATTTCTATGTTTCTTCCTCCTCTCTCCATCTCTATACCACTCCATCTGTGTCTCATTAGGCACCTCTATCTATGCCCCTGTATGTATGTCTCCCCTCTCTCTCCCATCTAGGTATACTGTTAGGATTCCCATAGATACTGAGAGGGGGTGAATCAATATCTAACTGGTTGTAATATTTTTTTGACTTAAAACATGTAAAGCATATTAATATTGTATACTGGTAAACAAGAAATAATGCAGTAAGCAAAGATAATAGCAACCACATGAGAAACACACCATAACACAATATTTTAACGAGGAAACCCAGTGTGAGAAAAAAATCAGTGGGATTTGTGACCCACAATATTCACTTACTGACCAATAAGAGAATATTATTGTTACAAGAGGGGCCTGCACATGTAGGAAGGCCAAGTGCCTAGAGCTCACTACTCAATTACAAAAATGGGAAGTCTCACTGACTTACAAAATGGATTATATAAATCTAATGTCTTGTACTGCTTCAAAATAGCATCTACTATGTCAGATCCAGTACCGGTTTATAGCTCTGCTTCATACATAAACCCTTTATAATTCTCATAATAGGTCTGCCTTATTTCACCTAATTACATTCCTCCATACTTACTTATTTGTTATACAATGATCTCTTATATATATGAGTCATTTTACAATTTGCCAAGTCGGCTTACAATTATTTTACAATAATAAACAAAATAAATTACAAACAAAATTCCCGTCGGCTTCTGTGCTGATATGCTTCCTTTCACTGTCGGTGCTGGTGGTCTGTGTGCCAGTGTAGAATCTGACTTTGCTGGTGCCGGTGGATTGCCTTGCCGGTGTCATAGGATTGTAAGGTTACCATCAATGACAAAACCTTCAATCACCTACAATGTCTCATTGGAGTGTGCATTTGCCAACAATCTCCCCCTTTGGCATTGATGGCAACACGCATGAAAAAAATTCAGAAGTGTATCCAAAAATTGAAGTCCGAAAATTGTTACCAAAAATGTGTGCTCCCCTCGAGCAGATGATCCTTAAGTTATTTGATTTTTCTCATACCACTACTCCCCCTTTGGCATCAATGACAAAGGTTGTCAAAGTGTCAACTGAGTGTGGTTTCCATCTTCATCCTTGTAACCGGTTGGTTATAATCTGAAAAAGATCTGCCAAAACCAGATTCAAGCTCTCAATGAACTTTTTGTTGTCTTTTATTGTGGCTTCTATCCTCTGAACTGTACCAGTGAGATGTTGCATTTGCTCTGCCGGTGTTTTCTATCCTTGAACCAAGGCATTAGATATTTCTTTCCTTAAGGTGGCGAGGTAGTCCAGTTGTGGACTTAGTCTCCATTTAAGATCCTTAGCCTTACCTTTTATTCTTTCCTTTTCTCTTTCCAGCTTAACTAGTTCTTCCTCAAAACCTGTTATCTTCTGCTAAAAAACTGATAATGAATCAGATGAGTTAATGAAATTGTCAGCTAGTTGATTTATTTCCTCCTGTATCTTGCTGATCTTCTTGTCTATATCAACTATCAAAAAGTTAGTCGTACAAGTATCTCTATACAAAGTTTTGAATTCCTTTAATGTGCTACATAATTCCGGTAGAAGTGTGTCAAACTGCCTTGTACACTTCTTTATTTCTTCCTCAAAGAATTTGTGTTTTTCCTTCACTAATCTCTCCTTGAATGCTTCCTCTTTTATTTGTTCAACTGTCATAGTGTTTTCAGTAATATACTTAGACAAAGTGTCAAGTTGACTCAAAGAATATTTATTATCTACATTACATTTTGGAGCTATCATCTTCAGAATTGGAATTGTATCATCTATAGCCTTGTATGCTTGTGAGCTACAATCTGTTATTTTCTTTAAGGAGTCCAAAAGAACTTCTGTTACATTAGTTGATTTGAATCCTACAGTTGAAGTGCCAACACTCTGTATCCTGCCAGTGGGAGCAATATCCTTGCTTGTGGTGACCTCTGGTAGGTCAGTTTGTGTTTCCATTTCCTTAAGCAAAGGTTTGTCTTGCTCAGCTGATGCCGGTGGTATTGACTCTGTGTGAACCTGTTGCTGTGATGGAGCTTGTTGCTCTGCTTGTTGTTCTATGTTACCATCTTCCGGTTTACCTTCTGTGTTATTTGTTACCGGTGCCTCGCTAGCCATATCTGTCTTTCCAGTTGTGTCCTTATCTACCACAATGTTAACTTTCTGAGTATCAATGTCAATTGTGTATAACACCTTAGAGTTTGGATTAGTGTCCTCTTGTGGTATCTCCATACTCTCATTAACCGGTTGACTTTCAATTGTAGCTACCGGTGGAGTATTCAGAGGCAGTGGGGATAAGTTGTCTTTTATTTTTATGCTCGGAGGTCCACCAACCTTGCCTTTACCCTTATCCTTATCTTTCTGATATACTTTGATAGGTTTAGGATTTCTATACTCTTCCTGCTTTTCTTTCCCAACAAGGAATATGTCCCATGCATTAGCAGTTTCCTCTGCAACCTCATTTACTCTACCAACCATAAATGCTACATGCCAGTGTGCACTTGAGAATACTGTCCGATTAGCCTCTGAGATCATATCATCTATCTCCTTTGGTGAGTTAACATGATAAACAACAATTAGTTTCTCAATTTATTTTCTTGTCAAGCTCTACAACAGCTTGCCTTCTAGCTTCAAGTCTCTTAAATAGTTCTACCGGTAATTCATCTACAACTTGCATCAAAAATTTCTTATAGATATCCAAGTGTAGAATTACACTATTTTCAACTTTCTCCTTGTCATCAACTGATAATGTATCATATAATTTGTTGATGTTTTTCAACTATCCATCCTCTGTTATTTCATCTAGTAGTTTGTTAATTGGAGCAATGTTTTGTTGAGCCTTTTTCTTTGGTGTTAACTTTTTCTTCTTTGGAGTTGTCTTCTTAGCCGGGGGCCTTACTGCCTATTGTTTTTGTCTGGTTCTTCTAGGCGAAGGTGTGGATACCGGTGAAGTTTCTCTTTTCTTCACAACTCTTTTAAATGCAGCTGGCATGTCACTTTCTGAAGAAGTTGCTACCGGTGAAAGGTGAGTTTCAGGTTGTTGTGCTTGTAACTCATCTTCAGTGATACTGGTTTGTTTAAGTACATCTTCTTTGATAGTCTTTGCTTGCTTAGATCCTCTTCTTACTATTGCTTCTACCTTCTTTACTCTTTTCTTTGATTGAATTTGATTCTCAATAGTCTTAGCACTGCCAAATACCTCTTCTTTTGGTTCCTTAGGTGCTTCCAGAAGGGCTTTTGCATATGTTTCAATTATGTTGTCATCAATCTCATAACCCATTTCAAGAACCCGAACAACTACTTCCATCCAAATCTCATCCTTCTTAATAACAAAGCATATGTCATCCTTATACTTATTTACAATTGCTTATGAAAGTCCGACTCTAGTATTCATCTGGGCCTTTAATGCCTGAAAGTACTCATTTATATTCTTTTCTCTGTTTTCACCCATGTTGTGCAGTAAATCAGACAGTTATTTGCCTACCGATATGTCAAAACCTAGTTTTTTGTTGCCAATACCGGGAACCTGATTTGTTATGTGCAGCATTAAACAGACAAGTAGGTTACCAAATCTAAATGTCCTCTTTTTGTCTTTCTTGATTTTTCCAAGATTATCAATCAGTTCATCCTTCAACCATTCACACACATCTATTTTTGCATTATCCTTGATCATATCATGAGCACTCTTTATGCATAAACTAGAAACTGAGTTTAACCTGTTTGCATGTGTTGTTTTATACCCTAAAATCATGCTAATGAATCTGACATTGATGTCAGTTACATCATTCACTCTTAAAGATCTCTTGTCAGATGTTGCACCTGTTAGGTTAGTCACTAGGTCATTTGAGACCTTCTTTGTCTTATCAGGTCTGTTACCAGTGGAGGGTAACCCTGTCATAGCCTTTACTGCCTCTTTAGTTATTTTGTGAACTGAGTCTAACCAGAAAAATTCACCATGAACCCTGCTTAAAACTATCCTTATAACATCCTTAGGGAATTCCGGAATACTGAGGATTTCAGTGAATCCTAGGGTTTCGACTATTTTGTGTTCAGGTTTCACATTACTAGAATCATCACAAATTACAGTCGTATACATGTTTTTAATTTCCTCATCACCTAATTCTTCTATGTGACAATGAATGTACATTCTAGGGTCTTCTGCAAAAACTACTCCTTTGGGAATTTGAGAAAATGCACCAACATTATCATCCTTCTTAGCTATTTCAGGAACTAACTAAAATATGGGCCTAAGGCGTTTGATTACTTCAACTACATTAGGGTTTGCTATGAATTCAGGTACAGAAGAAGATGCCATGATTATAAATACCTTTCTCTGCCTTAGGAATGATAGATTGCTGAATTGCTTTGCTACTTTGCTCGAAATGTCTTTGCTCTTATTTTTCATGCTCTTCGAATGTTTGAATGTTCGGTGAAGTAGAATGGAGCCAAAAACATTGATTTATAATGTTAATTTTGCCAACCACCACATTTAATGCTTGCCGGTTAAGTAACCACTTAACTTATCTACTGGTATAGAAGTAATTTCAACTTCTCACCATCAACCAAGGGAATAACAACATGTTTCATATTTGATTGCCAAACCCTCAAAGAAATTTTCTTTAGTTAGATGAAGACTCTCCTGCCGGTGGAGTGTTACTTTCTTGTGCCGGTGGAGTGTTACTCTGTTCTACCGGTGGAGGAGTATTCCTATCAACATTTAGTTCTGATTTCTTGATCCATTGTTTTGAGAATTCCTTCTTTACTTCTTCAACCTTTTCTTTACCTTTCAAACTAGCACCATTGTTGTTTACCGGTGAGGACTTACTTCTACAAAATTTTGCAATATGTCCAATCTTGTTACAGGCATAACAAGTTACATTATTTTTCTGAATAGCTTTCCCATAACCTATGCTGGTTTGTGTTCTACATTGATTAGATAAGTGTCCAAATCTTCCACAAACATAACATCTCACAATCATTCTGCAATTTTCAGAATTATGACCAATTTTGTTGCATTTTGAACATTGACCGGTGGGTGTATTGGTATTCTGATAATTTCTAGATCTACATTGATTTTCTCTATGACCATACTTGTTACAGTTAAAGCATTTGCCATTAAATTTATAAGCAGTAGGTTGTCTTACTGGTTGCCATGATCCTATGTGTTTGCAGTACCAGAGATTTCACCAACTTCAAAGCCAAGACCATTAGTGTCACCATTAGGTTTCTGATTTTTCAACAAGTCACCAAGTTCTTCTGAGCTTTTCTTGAATTTTTCTTTATGTTGATTTGCAGCAGCCATTTCTCCTTCCAAGATACCTTTTTGTCTCATGAGTTCATTTGAGTCATTCTGTGCATGCATTAGTTTTGTCTTCAACATATCATTTTCATAACTAAGTCTTGTGTTTTCATTTGCAGCATCATTCAGTCTTCTAGTCAAGTCTTCTTCATTCTTCTTTCTATCTTCAATTTATTTACAAAATCTCATAGTCATATCCTGCATCTCATTCTTTGTTGTCATGTTTTCTTGTTTCAGCTTATTATCAGATCACTAAGAGTTTCCTTTTCATCATTCTCATTTTGCATCTTTTCACAAAGTTCTCTTCTCTTGTTTCTTGAAATGGTAAGATTTTCTTGAAGTGCTTGAATAATATCCTGTACAGCTTTTATATCATCTTCAAGTTTGATATTTTTCAATTTTTCTGCATCATAGTCTGAGAGAGCTCCTTCTAATTGCTTCATCAATTTTTCCATCTCTACTGGTGTCAAGATCTTCCTCAAGCTGTTAGGCTTCTGAAAATAAAGGACCAGGCTCTGATACCAATTGTTAGGATTCTCACAGATACTAAGAGGGGGGGGGGGGGTGAATCAGTATCTAACCGGTTGTAATATTTTTTTGACTTAAAATATATAAAGCATATTAATATTGTATACCGGTAAACAAGAAATAATGCAGTAAGCAAAGATAACAACAACCACATGAGAAACACACCATAACACAGTATTTTAACGAGGAAACTTGGTGTGGGAAAAACCTCGGTGGGATTTGTGACCCACAATATTCACTTATTGGCCAATAAGAGAATATTACTGCTACAAGAGGGGCCTGCACATGCAGGAAGGCCAAGTGCCTAGAGCTCATTGCTAAATTACAAAAATGGGAAGTCTCACTGACTTACAAAATGGATTATATAAATCCAATGTCTTACACTACTTCAAAATAGCATCTACTATGCCAGATCCAGTACCGGTTTATAGCTCTGCTTCATACATAAACCCTTAACCTATAATTCGCATAATAGGTTTGCCTTATTTCACCTAATTACATTCCTCCATGCTTACTTATTTGTTCTACAATGATCTCTTATATATATGAGTCATTTTACAATTTGCCAAGTCGATTTACAATGATTTTACAATAATAAACAAAATAAATTACAAACAAAATTCCTGTCGGCTTCTGTGCCGATATGCTTCCTTTCACTGCCAGTGCCGATGGTCTATGTGCCGATGTAGAATCTGACTTTGCTGGTGTCGGTGAGTTTCCTTGCCGGTGTCATAGGATTGTAAGGTTGTCATCAATGACAAAACCTTCAATCACCTACAATGTCTCATTGGAGTGTGCATTTGCCAACATATACAAGATTGATGGAACATTGTTTAGGGTAGATAGGGTTGAGGGTAGCATGGTGGTATTGATAATTCTCTCCATCTCTCCATCTTCCTCTCTCTTTCTTCTTTGTAACCTCTCTCTCTCTCCTCTCTGTCACCTCTCTCTCCCCTCCCTATGTCTCTCCCTCCATCTCTATCTCCCCATTCCTTACCCTCATATATATCTTCCTCCCCTACTCTCTCATACTCTCTATTTCATCTATTCTAACACGTGTTTTTGTTGGATATCAGTAGCATATGATGGATCAACATGTTGATATGATGATAATGTATGTTGTCATTGATGTCAATAAGTTCAAGTGAACTGACATGAAAAGGTATGAGGAGATGCAGTGAACCGGTGTCAGAGTTTCACTAAGTGCGACTACAGGTTGATAGTCTTAGCTCTATGGTTATCAGTTTGATGATCGAGCTTGTGCGAGGCAACCGATGATACTCTGTGATGAGTTAGCTAAGAGATGTGAATGAGATCGAGGTGCCACGTTAGCCTTGTGCACATGAAGGATTTTCTTGAGGATCTTGCATGAGAAGATCGACCGCGTTTGAAGTCTACCTCAGGAATGATCATTCTTCTTAGTGGAATGAGAAGAGAGCGTGATGGGTTACTAATTCCCATGTGCGGTGAAGAATGAACGATGCAGATTGTCTTGTGATCTATTTGAAATTGTAATGCTCTATACAAAGTGTTTGGACGGTCAGGATTGGACCGCCTGTGTTGTAAACCTAAGATGCTTAGGGTTTAGGGTTTATGGTACCGACCTAGCTGTTGCCTATAAGGTCGATGATGTTTGTTATTGAAAAGTTGTTGGCAAATGTCGTGTGTGTGTGTATCCGAGTGATGAGATACTTGATAGTTGCCAGACCAGTAAGAGGGAAACTGCAGAGTGTGATTGCAGTAGAGTATATGAAAAGGATCTGCCTTGGCATGTAGTGCTGTTATCAGATCAGAGTTTTACCTGTTGTCTTCTAATCATTTCAACAGTTGGAAAATCCCTTTACCGGGTAGCTTTAACAGGCTTATTGTAAAACCTGTAACTAGGTGACTCAAGATCATTGAGTTCTTTAAATCCTCTAGCGAGGTAACCTTTAACAGGGTATATATCCATCCCTTAACCGGGTGATCTCTAACAGGATCGGTTCCTAGCAGAACCTTATTGTAAAGTCTTTAACTGGACTAGGCTCCTAACAGGGCGGGCTTCAAAAGAGTTGAAAAACAAGCTTGTGAGTATTCATCCCCACCGTGGTTTTTCCCATTTGGATTTCCACGTGAATAATCTATGTGTTATGTGTTATGCATTTTTCATGTGATGTTTATGAATTATTTGGTTGAAAGATTATGCATGTAGGGTTAATGGGTTATGGTATTTCTAGTATACCACATGCATATGTTTATGGGTGAAGTTGATATCAAGTATTGATCATATTTGAAGTGATCAGACTTATCAGTTTATGGTGTCTGGTGTCGACTGTGTTTAACCAGTATTGCCATGGTTAAGTTCAGTAATGGTGATAACTAGTTGGTATTGTTTTAACTAGAGAAGTTGTTGAGAAAGTTTTTATCTGTACTGATTCACCCCCCCCTCTCAATACTGGTTGGGGTATCTGTTGTTCATCATTATTCACCAGTTTCCCCTTGCAAAGATACGTAGAGGGCGAGAGAGAGGTTAGATAGCTAGATGGGAAGAGAGGGGTGAGATAGATAAAGGGGGATAGAAGAGGAGAGTTGATGAATTAGGAGAATGAGAGAGAAGAGGAGGGAGAGAGAGCAAAGAGAAAGAGAGGGATAGGGAGGGGGAGAGGGAGAGGTATACATGGAGTGAGATACCTAGAGAGGTAGATAGGTGAGGGAGAAAGAGAAGGAAATGATGGAGAAGTTAAAGAAAAGAGAGAGAGAGAGAGAGAGAGAGAGAGAGAGAGAGAGAGAGGAATCAATACGATCACTACCCTCAACCCTATGTTCCCTAAACTATGTACCATCAATATTGTACCTTATAATGGAAACCACACTTGTAACAAGGATATGTCCCAAATATGCTTAAAATGATCCAAGAGAAGGCATACTAAAGTAGGGACCCAAATAGAGTGTGAATCTTGTAAAGGATTACAATTTACAACAATATAGAATGATAGTAACATAACATAAAAAAGTCTAATTAAACACTCAAATCAAGAATTCTAACGATAGTAACTTAGGGATTAGCTAAGAAAGAAAACACAAACAAGAGGAGGATAATGAGGACCCAAGTCAAACTTTGTTACCACAAAACTAATGCCTTATATCAAAATAATTATAAAATTTAGATCTCACAATCTAATTGACTCATCAAGAACCAAGGAAAACTAGAACATTTAAATATAAGATAACATTTGACAATAAATTTGAGTAGAAATAACTTGGGATTCATCATTCTTTTTGGAAATATGGGGTGTTTATGCAAGGAATGCCATGTTTCTAGATAGCTTTGTAAATTATTACTAAGGAAAATGAATAACATAATCCCACATTATTAGGATGGTATATTATATTTCCAATTAGGTTTAGATGTTTGTTTTGAGTAGTATATGGTGAGCTTGAAAAGTGAATAGAATAACATTGTTATCCTATTAATTTTGGTAAGGAAAATACTAGCTAGAGAAAGTCCACATAGAAGAATAAGAACTTGATGAATTCAATCAAAATTAATACTGATACTTAAAATATGTTCAATCAAGCACTTTAATGAATTATGTACTAGAAAAGTTATAATAGAAATATGGTCGTTAGGGGTCGTATGGTGTCCTAAAGGGTCATATGGTGTTCTATGATCCCTTAGTAAACCATATAACCCCTTAGGAGAGGGAGAGAGGGAGAGGGAAGATACAGGATGGGGGAGGGAGAGAGGGAAAGAGGGAAAAAAAAGGGAGGGAGAGAGAGAGAGAGAGAGAGAGAGAGAGAGAGAGAGAGAGAGAGAGAGAGAGAGAGAGAGAGAGAGAGATAACTGAGAAAACAAAGAGAGAAGGGTAGGGAGAGACACCTGAGAGAGAGAGAGAGAGAGAGAGAGAGAGAGAGAGAGAGAGAGAGAGAGAGAGGAAATAATGGGAGAGATACACTTAAGAGAGAGGGAGAGAGGGAGAGAGGAGTGAGAGTGAGAGAGAGTGAGAGAGGAAATAGAGGGAGAGTGGGGAGAGAGAGACGGATGAGGAGGGAGGAAGAGAGGGAAAGAATGGAGAGAATGGAAAGAATGGGAGAGAGACACCTAAGAGAGAGGGAGAGAGAGATAGAGAAAGGGAAAGGGAGGGGTAGGGAGAGATGGAGAGAGAGATAGAGAGAGAGAGTGAGGGAGATAATGAGAGAGAGACACCTCAGGGAGGGGGAGTGAGAGAGATAGAGATAGAGGGTGAGAGGGAGAAGGGGGTTGCGAGGGAGAGAGGTAAAAAAGAGTTAGAGGGAAAGAGATAGAGACCATATGGTATCCTAAGGGGTCATATGGTGTTCTACGACCCCTCGGGACACCATATGACTCCTAAGGACACCATATGGTGTCGTTATTGGTCGTATTGTGTCCTAAGGGGTCATATGGTGTTCTATGATCTCTTAGTACACCATATAGCCCTTTTTTGTTGTTAGGGGTCATATTGTGTCCTAAGGGGACAGATGGTGTCTTATGACCCCTTAGGACACCAAATCGTGTTGTTATGTGTCATATGGTGTCCTAAGGGGTCATATGGGGTCCTATGACCCCTTAGGACACCATGTGGTGTCGTTAGGGGTCGTATGGTGTCCTCAAAGGTCATAAGGTGTCATATGAACCCTTAGGACATCATATGACCCCTTAGGACTCCATATGGTGTCTTTATGGGTCATATGGTGTCCTAAGAGGTCATATGGTGTTCTATGACCCCTTAGGAAACCATAGAACCCATTAGTACACCATTTGGTGTCATTATATGGTGTCCTAAAGGGTCATATGGTGTTCTATGACCTCTTAGGAGACCATATGACCCGCAAGGAAACCATATGGTGTTGTTATGGTTCGTATGGTGTCTTAAGGGTTCATATGGTGTCATGTGAGCCCTTCAGACACCATATGACCCCTTATGTATCATTAGGGTCATATGATCTCCTATGACCCCTTAGCACACCATATGACCCCTTAGGACTCCATATGGTGTCGTTATGAGTTGTAAAGTGTCCTAAGAGGTCATATGGTGTTCTATGATCCCTTAGCACACCATTTCGTGTTGTTATGGGTCGTATGGTGTACTAAGGGGTCAGATGGTGTCTTATGTCCCCTTAGGACTCTATATGACCCCTTAGGTGTCGTTATGGGTCATATGGTGTCCTAAGGGGTCATATGGTGTTCTATGATCCTTTAGGACACCATATGACCCCTTTGGACTCCATATGGTGTCGTTATGGGTCGTATAGTGTCCTAAGGGGTCATATGGTGTTCTATGACCCCTTAGGACACCATACGACCCATAACGACACCATATGACCCCTTAAGACACCATACAACCCATAACGACACCATATCATATGACCCCTCAAGACACCATGACCCCTCAAGACACCATATGGTGTCCTAAAGGGTCATATGGTGTTCTATGACCCCTTAGGACACTATTTGGTGTCATTATAGGTCTTATGGTGTACTAAGGGATCATATAGTGTCCTATGACCCCTTAGATGTCGTTAGGGGTCATATTGTGTCCTAAGGGTCATATGGTGTCCTATGACCCCTTAGGACACCATATAGTGTCAATATGTGTCTTATGTTGTCCTATGACCCCTTAGGACACCATATGGTGTTGTTAGGGGTTGTATGGTGTCCTAAAGGGTCGTATGGTGTCCTAAGTGAGAGGGAGGAGGGATGGAAGGAGAGTACAAGAGAATAGAGAGAGAGAGGTGCGAAGAGAGGGAGAGAGGGAGAGAGTGAGAAAGAGAGATAATGAGAAAGGGAGAGAGGGAGGGGGAGGAGAGAGAGGGAGAGAATAAGAGAGATACATCTGAGAGAAGGGGAGAGTGAGATAGAGAGAAGATGAGAGGGAGAGACTTTAGAGAGAGAGAGAGAGAAAGAGAGAGAGAGAGAAGATGAGAGGGAGAGACTTTAGAGAGAGAGAGATGACAGAGGAGGAGAGTGAGATAGAGAGATGACAGAGGAGGAGAGTGAGATAGAGAGATAGAGGCAGAGAGGGAGAGAGACTTTAGAGAAAAAGAATGGGAGAGAGGGAGAGAGAGAGAGAGAGAGAGAGAGAGAGAGAGAGAGAGAGAGAGAGAGAGAAGATTGATGGAACATTGTTTAGGGTAGATAGGGTTGATGGTAGCATGATGGTATTTAGTTTGGTTGGCTATAATTGTCTTTTCAAGTATTGGGTCCTACTCAGCAAATAAAACACTTTTCACGAAGCCTCGCCAATCAAGAAAAGCACACCATGATCTTAATATAATTTGTAAATGGTGTCTACAAATATCAGGTTAAGGGAGAGACTATATACTTGCAAGTTTCCACCGAATTTTGTCCCCAAATTCTGCCGCTGACCCTGACTCGCGAATTTCCATCCTCGAATGAGAATTTGGAGCTGAAAATAGGGTTATCACTTATGAAATTTTTTAAGTTGCGTTGTCGATCACTTATGAAATTTTTAAGTTGCATTGTCGATCACTTATGAAATTTTTAAGTTGCGTTGTCGATCACTTACGAAAGGTCTGTGTTGGCTCTAGCATGGCGTGTTATGCGCCTTCGCTGATTCGCCACTTGCGTGGCCAGCATTTTCTTTGGCCTCATGAAACTGTGAAAGCATCTAACATAGCATGTTATGCGCCTTCGCTGATTTGCAGACTATGTGTCCGCCTTTTTCTTTCGCCTCCTGAAATGGCGAATTAGACTAACATGACATATTATGCGCCTTCGCTGATTCGTGGACAGCCTGGTTGAGATTTTGTTTCGTCTCGTGAAATGATGAATTAGACTAACATGGCGTATTATGCGCCTTCACTGTTTCGTGGACTGCGTGGTCGACATTTTCTTATGCTGCTTCACTAATTCACAGGCTGTGTGGTCACCTTTTTCTATGGCCTCGTGAAATAGCGAAAGCGACTAACATGGCGTGTTATGCGGCTTCGCTGATTCGCAGGCTGCGTGGCCGCCTTTTTCTTAGGCCTCACGAAATGGCGAAAGTGACTAACACACCATGTTAGTCTAATTCATTGATTTGCGGACTGTGTGGCTGCCATTTCCTTTTGGCCCACGAAATGGTGAAGTTGACTAACAAGGCGTGTTAGTCGCTTTTGCTAATTCGTGGACTGCGTGGCGGCCATTTCCTTTTGGACCATGAAACGATGAATTCGACTAACATGGCAAGTTAGTCGCTTTCACTGATTCACGGACTGCATGGCTGCCATTTCCTTTTGCCTCGCAAAATGATGAATTCAACTAACATGGCGTGTTAGTCACTTTCACTGATTTGCAGACTACGTGGCCGCCATTTCCTTTTGCCCCGTGAAATGACTATTTCATTTTTGAAAGCGGCACCCTCTTTTTCCCACCGATATGCCGTCCAAACGCGGTTTCTTAAATCGTCGGCAGTTTTTTTTAATTTTATGGCTTTTTTTTAAGCCCACACCCTCTTTTTCCCGTTGGTATGTCGTCCGAACGCGGTTTCTTCAGTCGCCGACGGTTGTTTTTTTTCTGGCTTTTAATGTGCGTGTTATGCACAAAATATCGCCGCTAACCACTAAGCAAGCCGCAGACTTCCTCTGACATGTCCACATAATTTTGTGTGGGGCTCAACGATTGAAACCGGCGAGTCGTCCAAAACAACTCCATGTCACATACCATGGGTCCAACCGCTGCGGAAAATTGGCATGGTATGCATGTCATTGGTACGATAGGTCCCTTTTGGAGCTAGAATAGACGTGTCCATTTGAGTCTCTAAAGAGTTTTTTGGTATATTTGGGACTCTTGAGAGAAGAGTTTTCATTTAATTAGAATATGGATGACTTGAGCAAGGTTTCCAAGTCAACTCTTACATATTAATGAGAAGGAAAAGTGGAGTTTAATCCATTTCATCATGCTCGAACATGGAGTGTCCATTTAGATTTACATGAGAAGTATGGGTTTCATTTAATTTCAGTAAGTGATTGATTGCATCGGTGAGTGAGGTATCATGTGGCTCCATCCTATTGGGTAGACGGGAGTGACATGATATTCCTTTCAAAACCATCTCCTTTGAATTTTGTAGGTTTAAATCTTTTCATTTCATTTTTGAGTGTGGAGGGATATACCTATGTAAGGAGGAAATGTTTTTGCACCTTTTCGTTATTTTCCTTTTATTTTTTATGTACGAATTTGTTAAATATCTTATTGTTGTGCTTAAATGAACTTTGTTTGGGTGTATTGAAAGTCTACCAAAATCATAGTGTTATACATGTTTTATAGTCTAAGTGTTTTTCTATGGTGAAGGAGAGTGTTAAGAACAATTCTATGTTTTATATTCTAAGTGTTTTTCTATGGTGAAGGAGAGTGTTAAGAACAATTCTTTGTTCTTTTTGTTTTGTGTGTGTTGTATCAATGTGTTCTCCTTTAGCTTTGTCCCTCACTCTACTTTAAGGACAAGTTATGTATTAGAGATTAAGAGAGACATGCAGATCCTTAGATGCACATTCCTTAATATGTATTTTGTTCTAGCTAGAGAAATAATTTATTGATATTATCTCATAAAGTGATAAGTGATAAGTAGATGTGTTAGGTAGCTTGATTTTGATGAGAAATTGTTATAGAAGATTTATTTATTGTGATAATATGTGAAAATATTTATGGAAATGTTGCTAGGTCAAAGGCCCAAATAACTATTGTTCTAAATAGGTTTGGGAATCCAAATATAAAAAACTCTTAAAGGATGAAGATCCATCTTGATTCCCTTATTGTAAAGAATCAAAGAGTTGATTCATGTGTGAAAATCACCCTCTTTGTGGTATTTTTGTGTGTTGGCTGATTGGTTACAAGTGTGTTATTTGAAAACTTGATTCCTTGTGTATTATCCTAGCTCAAGGATTGATATAGCTTTGTGTGTGTCATATGGTTGGTAAGTAACTTCCTCTTGTTAGCTATTAAGCTTGTTCATTTTGAAGCTTTTTTTTTTATAGCTTGGATGGTATTATTGTCTTTGAGCTTATATAGAGTTCTTGTTATGATATACTCGTTAATGTCTTTGAGCTTATATAAAGTATTTTGTTATGTTGTAAATGCCATCATTTGTATATTCACTTCTTTTTTTCAATTTAATAAGTTTTTAAGTTGCTCCGAGTTCAATGGGAAGGTATATTTGAAGTATTTTTCATCGTATTTCAATTTTATAAAAGTAAAGGATTAGTCATTTTTATGTGTTACCATTACTATGATATGATCAAATGTATACTAATGAGGAATGTATTTGGGTGGGTTTTAGAAAGGTAATGAAACTCACATACCAAACTTGCATTGATTATTACTTTAAAGTTTATTTTGAAAATTGTAAATATGTTTAAATATGAAGTGGTGTGTGCGAGAGAAAAAATGCGTTAATTTTATTTTTCTTTCACGTGTGTGTAATTTTTAAAAAATGTGTTATAAATAACAATTTTTGGAGTTAATATATATGCATATATATAAAGATAGATTTGTTGAGACAACTAGATCAATGGTCACCACTTCTTAGTTCCTTCTCTTTAAACTTGAGAGCAACAAAAACATTATGGCTCATTGATCTTTGTGTGTGTGTGCATGCGTCTATAATTTAAAAAAATAATGTATCATGTCCCATCCATTTGATCATATGCATTAAATTTTTAGTACTATAATGATACTGAAGTTTCTAAAAATTTATCTTTCTTAATTTATCTTACAAATAGAACATAACCATTGTCAAGTAAATATTATCTAATTTATCTTACAAATAGAACATAATCATTGCAAATTATAATTTATCTAATATTAACTAGCAATACAATCATTAATTGACTAGCTATAGCAATTGTTAATTAATTAATTATTTGTAATATTTAACAAGGCAACATTATCACTCATCGAAAATGCACTAGTCAAATAATCTATCGAGGTGCGATCTAAGTAAGAGACACGATAATGATTAAGGGGTTGTGGTTCTACCACAATAGAAGGGGGAGATGATATCAAAAGAAGAAGGCATGGTGCTATTAGATATTGGAAGGCATTCAACTTACACATTGAAGGAATATGTCTGCAATTAGCTAGCAAACAAAAAGGCCATAGGTATAAGGGGAATACCTTGTTAAGTAAATAATAATTTTGTAGCACCTCTTTCCACACAAAAATACTGAATCAACCTTAACCTATCAAAGAATATGGGCTCAGTAATAAAGTGTCTAGGTCTGATCATAATTCTCCTATTATTCTGAAAGCAATAAAGATCTAATTAAGGCTATAAGATTATAAATAGAGTCTAGCCATAATCTATTAAAAATAATAATTGTAAAGTAATATATCTTTGCATTATTAATATCACATTAATTGGATGAACAAGAATCTAAACACCAATATTAATCACAATATATATGTCAATATTAGATAGGGAAACATCTTTAATACACTTTACATTATATGAAAATGTTGAATCTCTTCATGAATGGAAGGGGGAGAGGTAAGTAAAAGGGTACAAGGTTTCCATCTAAGTAGTATACCTTGGGTGGATGTCAAAGTCCTACCACTGAGGCCAAAAGGGTCAAAGTCATGCTCTTGGGCTTAGATTGAACAAATTGAGGACCTTGCTACAATCTTTGCCTTATTCCTACCATGATGAGTTATTAAGTATAAGGGATGAGGCATGTATAGGGAAGCAAGACAAGTACCCACTAAGTAGTATACCTTGGGTGGATGTCAAAGTCCGACTCTTGGGTTTAGTATGGGTTAGCTTGGTCAAACCTATCATGCCCTTACCTCCATGCTTACACTATACTTGATAATAGATAGTAACATCATAGATATGTTTAGTAACTCTAACAATATCATTAGATTTATATTTAAGAGAATAATGAGGAAATAATTATTTGTAAGTCATTTCTTTTACCCTAATTTAATGTAATTGTGAATGTAGGGTTTCATTTAAAGAAAACCTATAAGGGGAAATTACATAATTTTATAGATAATAATTTATTGGAGTTAATATATACATACACATGTAATGGTTGTAAAATTAGGGTTAGGGTTAATTTTAGATAATAAAACCACTAAATGACCTAATTTGCCATTACATTAGGGAGGAAAGGGAATCTCATAGATCTGGCCTCAAAAGACTGAGATTCTGATTATATTTTAACCTCCTTTGATAGGGGATTTCTCCTTCCTAGTGTGAATTGAATTGATTGTTGATAATTGGGAAAAAATAGGTGATAATTGGAGCATTCTAACCGAAATAGTAAGCTATAGGACAAATAATTTTCCCCACACTACATCCTTACATCTATGTGATGCAAGTTTTAGTTCGGGTTTTAAAACTCGAGCGACACTTTGTTAGGTCCCAGAGACAACTGAGAGGGGGGGGGGGGTGTTGAATCAGTTGTCTAATAAATTCAAACCAAAAACCAATTAACCAACTTAATGCTTAATACCGGTAAACCAGTTAAGTATGCCGGTAGACAGTGTTAACAGTAAATTGCTATACCGGTAAGGATTAATGCATGAAACATAAACATAAAGTCATCCACAACACATAACACCAATATTTGTACGTGGAAACCTTGTAAGGGGAAAAACCACGGTGGGAAACCTTACCCACAATCAGATGATACTATTGCAGATAGTAAGTGTACATAAATGGGGTCTGCACATGTAGAAAGGCCAACAGCCTAGAGCTCATTGCTCAATCACAAAATGGGAGTCACACTGACTACAGTTGGATGGTTACACCCAATAAGAATGTACTACACAAAATAGCATCTTCATATGCTGGATTCAGTACTGGTGTAATGCTGATATGCTTCTACAAAAACCTAACTTCACCTTCAAATGATTTCTTCGTGTATTCCTCTACTTGATCTCACATATACCTTCACACAATTCTTTTTCACATTCCACACTTGATCTTACAAATAAGATCTTACATTTATACCATACCCTAAGACCAATTTTAGTAGGTCGACTCTACAAGATATTACAATAAAAACATTTTACATACAATAAAATATCCGATGCAATAACCGATTAAACATGTCGGCTTAATGCATTTACAACAATAATAAATCATCTCCATGGCGTGCCATGCTGATCTGGAAAAGATAAACCTGCTGGTGTAACCCTAGATAACCTAGACCTATTTGCCGGTAAAAGCAAATATGCAAATATGAATATACCAATGATTAATTCTTCAAAACAAAGTGTCCACATGATGTCTTCGACATTACCAAGTGTCTTCCATATCATTCCAGGTGACGGTGAACATTATATCCTGCCAGTGGACCATATACCAGTAACTGTTGCACAATTTACTTGCTTGTCGGTGAATGTTGCTGGATCCAAAGTGCTTGTTTTCAGTAGGTGTTGACATCAATGACAAAAATATACCAAAATACCAACAATCTCCCCCTTTGGCATTGATGGCAACACAAGATGGAAAAACCATCAAAGTGCCAAAACAGAAATGCTAAATACCAAAAACCAAACAATCTCCCTTAAACAACAATCTCTCCCCCTGGGAGCAACATGAGTTTCCTCAATTGTGTTTTTCAAAATCTCTCCCCAAAAAGATAATGTGTTTTTCCATAGATATCTCTCCCCCTTTGACATCAAATGCCAAAGCTAAAAAATTCAATTTCATACAAAATACCAACTACTCCCCCTGAGAAGTAGCTTCCTCATCAAATACCGGAGTAAAAGATTTGTCTTTTTAATTCTGCCGGTTGATGACAATCATCAACTATCTAAGTCTCTACCGGTGGTGGTATGACTCCAAGCTGATCTCTGAGATATTCAAAAGTCTCCTTAGGCAAAGGTTTTGTGAAAATATCTGCAAGCTGTTCTTTAGTGTTCACATAAACCAGTTTTATCTCCTTTTCTTCAACTTTTTCCCTTAGAAAATTCAGTTTGATAGAAACATGTTTTGTTTTAGAATGTAATACTGGATTCTTAGATATATCAATTGCTCCAGTGTTATCACAATAAATAGTAATAGGTTCCTTGCACTTTACCTTTATGTCTTTCAACATTTGCTTAAGCCATAGTACCTGTGTACAGTTAGTTGCTGCTGCAACATATTCTGATTCTGCTGTTGATAAAGATGTACAACTCTGTTTCTTACTCAACCAAGAAACTAATCTCTTTCCAAGAAAGAATGCTCCTCCAATGGTGCTCTTTCTATCATCCACATCTCCTGCCCAATTTGCATCTTTGTATGCACATAGGTCAAAATTTCCATCTCTAGGATACCATAATCCAAGATTTGTTATGCCTTGTAAGTACCGGAAAATCCTTTTCACTGCTGATTCATGATTTTCCCTAGGATTACTTTGAAATCTAGAAACAATACATACTGCATTCATGATATCAGGTCTGGTTTGTGTCAAATACAGTAAACCTCCTATCATAGATCTGTACTAGTTGGATTAACAGGTGTAGATTCATCCCTTTGAGATAATTTGTCATTTGTAGTCATAGGTGTGCTTACCGGTTTAGAGTTCTCCATCCCAAATTTCTTTAGTAATTCTTTCAAGTACTTGGATTGACTCAAAAATATACCTTTAACAGTCTGTGAAATCTGCAAACCTAAAAAGAATTTTATTACTCCAATCATAGACATTTCAAATTCTTGCTGCATTTTAAGAGAAAATTCCTTATATAATCCATCTTCTCCTCCAAAGATTATATCATCAACAAATACTTCAATAATCAAGATGTCATCATTACTTACTTTGTAATATAAATTGCTATCTACATTTCCTTTAGTAAAACCAATCTTTAAAAGATATTTATCCAACCTTGCATACCAAGCTCTTGGGGCTTGTTTCAATCCATACAAAGCTTTTCTTAACCTGCAAACCATATCATTGTCATCTGTCAAAGAAAATCCATCAGGTTATTCAATATATACTTCTTCTTCAAGATCTCCATTTAAAAATGCACATTTAATATCCATTTGATAAACTTTGTAATCCTTGTGAGCTACGAAAGCCAAGAATAATCTAACTGCCTCAATTCTGGCTACCGGTGCAAATGTTTCATTGTAATCAACTCCTTCTTTCTGAGAATATCCCTTACACACTAGTCTTGCTTTATTTTTGACAACCTTACCATCTTCATAAGTTTGTTTCTAAATACCCATTTGGTTCCAATTACATTTTTATCTTTAGGCCGGGGAACTAATGTCCAAGTATTATTTTTCTCAATTTGTCCTAATTCTTCTTCCATAGCTTTAATCCAAAATTTATCTTCACATGCCTCATTGATAGATGATGGTTCAATTTGAGAAATAAGACATACCTCTTCATTTGCCAATCTTCCTCTTGTCATAACTCCTTTAAATTTGTTTTCAATTATCTGATCTTTAGAATGATTCAGTCTTACATACCAGGGTGTCTTAGTTTGTTGTTGTTCTTCAATTACTATGGAATCCTCTGATGATACTAGATTAACTGGATCTTCATTCTGTACCGATGGATTCAGTGTAGGTTCATTTGTCATAATTTCTGTTTTCGGTTCAAAGTTTATATACCTTGAAGTTCCTCTGAATTGTTCATCAATCTTTACATTTGTACTCTCAACAATTTTCTGCAATCTCTTGTTAAAACATCTATATGCCTTGCTCTTAGATGAATAACCAAGAAATATTCCTTCATCACTTCTAGGATCAAATTTTCCAATATACTCATCTCTTCTAATAGAACATTTATTTCCAAAAATTCTGAAATACTTAAGAGTAGGAGTATTACCAAACCATAGTTCATGAGGGGTCTTACCAGTTTCACCTTTGATGTGAACTTTGTTGAATGTATAGACAGTAGTGCTATCTGCCTCTCTCCAATACACATGTGGTAGATTTGCTTCTAATAACATACTTCTTGTTGCATCCAAGATAGTTCTGTTTTTCCTTTCAACAACTCCATTCTGCTGTGGTGTCCGAGGTGCTAATAACTGTCTTCTAATTCCATTCACTTCACAGAATGTATTAAAGTCCTTAGATGTGAATTCTCCTCTTTGATCTGATCTTAAACATTTGATTTTCTTATCGGTTTCATTTTCAACCATTGTTTTGAACAATTTAAATTTTCCAAGTGCTTCTGATTTTTCTCTAAGAAAAGTAACCCAACACATTCTAGAATAATCATCAATAATTAGCATGAAATATCTATCACCTTGTAAGCTTCTAGTTCTAGTTGGACCACATAAATCAGTGTGAATCAAATCAAGAGCATTATTGGATTTTTTTGGAATACTTTTGAAACTAGCTCTAACTTGTTTTCCAAATTGACATTCCTTACAAATTGTATTCTGAGGTTTCACAATTTTAGGTAGATCTCTAACTGCCTTAGAAGTATTGATTTTTACCATGCAATCAAAGTTTACATGACATAGTCTCTTATGCCATAACCAACTTTCATCTATATGTGCAATCAAACATGCCTTTTCATTGTTATTCAAATGAAAGATATTACCTCTAGTCTGATTACCAGTTGCAATTTCCAAACCAGTTCTATTCATGATTTTGCATTTTCCATTTTTAAATTGTAACTGAAATCCCTTCTCAACTAATTGACCAACACTTAAAAGATTATGCTTTAATCCTTCAACATAATAGACATTGTCAGTGTTATGCTTACCATCAAGAGATATTGAACCCTTACCTTTGATTGAACAGGCTTTGTCATCTCCAAATCTTACTAAACCTCCATTGTATTCTTGAAAGTTCAAGAATTTACCTTTATCTCCAGTCATGTGATGTGAGCATCCTGAGTCAATGATCCATTCATCCTTTGTTTCAACTTTAGCTGCTAGGGCTTGTTTTACCGGTTGAGTAGTAGGTGCCGGTTGATCTTCTGTTATAGCAACAAAAACCCATCCATTGTCTATCGGATCCTCATCAGAATCATCAGTCACACCTTCATCAGCAATGTAACAAGATTTGTCTTTGTTCTTCTTAAATCTGTATCTCTGATATTTAGGATTAGGCTTGTATGTTCTTCTAGCTTCTTCTCTTAGTCTAGCATGTCTATCAGGGCATCTTGAAGCCATATGACCAATCTTATTACAGTTAAAACATTTAAAGGGTGCTTTACCTTCATACTTACTTCCAATTGGACCTTTTGGCATTTTTCTTGCTAATAATGCTTCAAGTTCTTCAAGCTCTTCATTCTCCTTCCTGGTTTCTTCAAGTTCTCTTGCATAAAAGGCTCTCCAGTTTGATTTGTCAAATGATGGAGTAGATGATGTTGATGCTTTAAAGCAAATCTATCTTTATAGTGGCAATAGGACCAAATTCCTCAATTTCAAAGGCTGAAAGTTTTTGAATCAATGTATCCCTAGTCACTGATGTATTAGGCATTGTTCTCAACTCATTTATAGCAGTAACCTTCATTTTATATGCCGGTGGCAAACCTCTTAAGATTTTTGAAACAATTTCATCCTCACTCAAAGTTCCTCCACAACATTTAATACCCAAAACAATTTCATTTACTCTTTCCATAAAAGCAGAAATCCTTTCATCTTCTTCCATTTTCAGATGTTCATACTTGACTCGGAAGCTTTCAAGTTTTGCAATTTTGACTATGGAATCTCCTTCATTCAGTGTTTCCAAATGATCCCAAATAGCTTTAGCAGTAGACCTATCTGATAATCCCATGATTTGTTGATCTGATAATGCGCTCAAAAGTGCTTCTCTTGCTTTGCAATCATTCTCTTCATCTTTAGCCAAGGTAGTTGGAGCAGTCTGACTAGCTATAGTAGCAGTATAACCATTCTTAGTAACTTCCCAGATGTCTTTACCATTGCAATTCAGATGTGTCTCCATCCTGATATTCCATATCCCATAGTTGGTTCCATCAAGTTTAGGATTGTCCTTCCTGAAATAATTAGTAGACATTGGATCTCCTCAAGTTGTTGAACTTCTGTAAAAGTGGACTAGGCTTTGATACCAATTGTTACGTCCCGGAGACAACTGAGAGGGGGGGGGGTGAATCAGTTGTCTAATAAATTCAAACCAAAAACCAATTAACCAACTTAATGCTTAATACCAGTAAACCAGTTAAGTATGCCGGTAGACAGTGTTAACAGTAAATTGCTATACCAGTAAGGATTAATGCATGAAACATAAACATAAAGTCATCCACAACACATAACACCAATATTTGTACGTGGAAACCCTGTAAGGGGAAAAACCACGGTGGGAAACCTTACCCACAATCAGATGATACTACTGCAGATAGTAAGTGTACAGAAATGGGGTCTGCACATGCAGAAAGGCCAACAACTTAGAGCTCACTGCTCAATCACAAAATGGGAGTCACACTGACTACAGTTGGATGGTTAAATCCAATAAGAATGTACTGCACACAATAGCATCTTCATATGTTGGATTCAGTACCGGTGTAATGCTGATATGCTTCTACAAAAACCTAACTTCACCTTCAAATGATGTCTTCGTGTATTCCTCTGCTTGATCTCGCATATACCTTCACACAATTCTTTTTCACATTCCACACTTGATCTTACAAATAAGATCTTACATTTATACCATACCCTAAGACCAATTTTAGTAGGTCGGCTCTACAAGATATTACAATAAAAACATTTTACAAACAATAAAATATCCGATGCAATAACCGATTAAACATGTTGGCTTAATGCATTTACAACAATAATAAATCATCTCCATAGCGTGCCATGCTGATCTGGAAAAGATAAACCTGTCAGTGTAACCCTAGATAACCTAGACCTATTTGCTAGTAAAAGCAAATATGCAAATATGAATATACCAATGATTAATTATTCAAAACAAAGTGTCCACATGATGTCTTCAACATTACCAAGTGTCTTCCATATCATTCCAGGTGCCGGTGAACATTATATCCTGCCAGTGGACCATATACCAGTAACTATTGCATAGTTTACTTGCTTGTCGGTGAATGTTGCTGGATCCAAAGTGCTTGTTTTCAGTAGGTGTTGACATCAATGACAAAACCATACCAAAATACCAACACACTTTTCTCATCTTCTTTTGTGTAGTTTAGGTTTTAAAACTCGAACTACAACGATATTCCCTTGATGCAATTCAAAGAACTTTCTCTGAACTAAAAGTCTTGATCTACCCTGAGAAAGGTTGAGGAATTTCTCTGCCTTTGTGCCATAAAATGAAATCTGCATGTAAATTAGAGAATTTTCTCCTATTTGCACCAAACCAACAATCTAATATGTAGAAGTGTAAATTTTTTTTACAACTACCTTGAAATTATACATGACCTCATACTTAGTGTATGTTGTTGCTTTCAATGAGATATTTTATAGGTTTGACTTTAGAGGGTGACATAAAGAAAGTCCCAATGTATTAGTATTTTTTTTTTTAACGCAAGGTGGCAAGCATTCATAATAATAGGATACATAATATGGTTCGACAAGCATATCGACAGGAAAGAACCAGAAAAAAGAAAACCCCTAGTTATAGCTTCAATTACAAATGAAATCCCCTAAAAAAAACTAATGCTAACCTAATGAAACTAAATTAATGAAATGATAGAAATATCATTTTTACAAGACCAAAGTACCAATTTTTCCAATTGGCTGTAGGACAACATAACTAACTTGATCTTATTACATTCCAAAAATCTTAACTTGGGATAGTTAATACTATACTTAGGCTTATAATTTCGCAACCTAGGCATCCTCAACAATTTTTAAAATGGAGAGCCATCAGACGTCCATAATTATGCCCATCAAAATGGGTAACAAAATTTACCGTCTTCTTTACTCATCCATCGGCTGGACGTTTTCATCTTGTTGTTCTTGCACCATGCCCTTGTCGACTGTAAGTGGAATTTGAACTGATCCTAGAACTTCATTAGAGCCATGCAATAACACAGGCCCTAAAGCAACATTCAAATCCGACACTAGCAGTTGCAGGGATGTATTTACCTTGGGGGGTTCGACATTCAACAAAATTAACAGGGCATTCAACTTTTTCTTAATCAAAGTAACCAATTCTTGCCCTATTTCCCTACGATTCCTATCCAAAGCACTTTGGATATAAGAAAAGTTTTGCATCTCCAACGTGTGTTTAATGTTGTCATAAATTGACATAAATACATGTCTGGATAGGAGGAAATGCCATGGGAAAATGCCCCTAATGTGGGTGTTACCCTCCCATAAGTCATATCTTTGGACTGCAAGTAAAAGTTTATTACCAAGCGAAAATTCATGCTTGACAACTTTGGCATCAATTAACTCAAGAATTGAAAGGGATTGGACCAAATCAAACACATTTGACAAGAAAATAGAGATAAGCTATGAAGGGAAGATGGCCCGTCTTGTCTGAGGAAACAAGATTTCTTCACCAATCACCCGCTTGATGCTCCTCCTGATCTGGTATGATTGAATTTGGAATACTTGTCCCAGAAAAAATGTCTATGATGTGTTCCATGAAGGGTGTCTTTGACTCTTCCACTGCTAAGAAGACTCTATAGTTGTGCAACATATACTTTGTGTGTTCTCTGCGACATGTTGTGCAAGTAATGTCCATCTGCTGTCTTCCTTCCGTTGAAGCTGATGAGCCCTAGTCAAGTGTTCTGTTTGTTTTCCCTCTTCAAAACCTGTGTTATGCACAAACTAGTTTAGCTTGCAAGGGAAAGATGCCTTTGATATGGAGTAAGTGATGTTTAATAGCCAACCCAACCACCTATGTTATAATTATGAACTCTTCCTGCTTGCAAGAATTCACATGTGACAACTTTTCTTAACCATGTGACAACTTTTCTTAGCCAGTGTATGAGTATTATTCACAACTAACTTTGAAAAAAAGTATCAAACACTTTAGGAGAGCTAATGATGCCTTCTTCTATTCATGTATGTGCATGTTTGATAAGGAGCTTGTAAAGAAAAGAGTTTTGGATGAAGCATGGGAGACTGTCAACAAGTTTGGTTGTATGTTCTTATAATTTCCAACTTTCACATATATCAGAGTAGGATGTTTTGATGGATGTCCTTATATGCTTCGTAGGTATCCTAGTGACAAGATTGTGCTAATGGAGTTATGTAGGCACATCATGATAGTGCATAGCAAATAATCTAAAGCACATAAGTTTGAATTTACATTTCATTCAGCCATTGATAAGTATTTAGTAACCTTATCTCCCAAAGCTAAGGCTATGGAAACAAAAGTGCAATGGGTTACTATGAAGAAATTCAAAATGAGGGAAGAATTAGACTATAGGGGTATGAAGGAAAATATCACAAAGAGCTACACTCATGTGCATATATTTGAAGATGTATGGGCTGACTATAAAACATAAGAAGATGTAAGGAAACTAGATTATAGTTGGCTTATCTTGTAACAAATTGTAAATTTTGATCTTGTTGATATTTTTTAGCACATGGAAGATGAAGAAGATATCCCAGATCCTTTTTATGAGGATTAAAATATTGCTAAGACCCATCTTCCTCCAATATAGTGGTCGCAAAAAGAATTAGTTTTTGTAAGAGGGATATTTCAATCTATCCTTGCAAATACCAATACTTGGTTGCAGGAAAAGGGAATAAAGTTGAAAACCTTCAACACAGGATCAAAAGAGAATACTGCGAGACCTGTTGGTAAGAAGATTGAATTGAGAACAAAGAATGAATAAGATACCTCTATTACCAAGAAGACACCTACGTATAAGTTTACAGTGGGTAAAGATAAGAGCAAGGATCAAGATGGTGTTGACAAGGTTGAAAGGATTGGAATACTGAGAGGGGGTGTGAATCAGTATTCCCATATATATATATATAAAGAAACTTTTAGCAATACTTTAATCCTCCTCAGAAATATCAAACTTCATTTATCATACTCAATGAACATAATACTGCAAAAGTAGAATAATCATGAAGAATACAACCATGAGAGAAACACCAGATTTATACGTGGAAAACCTAAATGGGAAAAACCACAGAGAGTGTTAACTCTCAGGAAAATATAACTAGTTATATGGTGTTTACAAAGAGGTGGCTCACTACCAGATTACAAAAATTGGATTTCTCATTGCAAAGATACAAAAGAATGGCTCACTGCCTGAATGCTCACAACAACAGAAAAAGGTGAATTGAAAAGGATTGCATCTCCAAATGTATGAGATCAGTTCTAAGATTAATCTCGTATCACAATTCACAAACTCTATAGTAGATATGGTTAAATATCTTTGTACAACTATCCTGTAGTAGGTCCAGTGAACTACTGCACCACTACAACACTATCTACCTTCGTTGTCCGCAACTACACACTCTACTTCTCTGCTATCTTCCACATAGACTCCTCATATATTTTCTCAATCTCTTTCTCTCTCTCTCACACACACACCTATACCTCCTCTCTACCACACACACACTACTATATATATATATATACATATATATATATATATATACATATATATATATATATATATACATATATATATATATATATATACATATATATATATATATATATATATATATATATATATATATATATACTGGAGGATACAAACACAAAATAGTGTGTCATCCAAGCCTAACAACATAATATCCAACAAAAAAAAGACACTCACGTCAGCCTCCACAAGATCTCTACACACTTTCTTTTTCATACTTCATTTGCCAATGCATATATCGATATTATCAGTATGTGGCAGGGTCATCCATACCAAAAGATAGTGACCCATTATTACCAAATTAAGCATAATTTCTCTAATCTTCCAAAGATATAGACTCCACGCATACCAAGAATACCGCAACATGAAATTTGAAGAGATAATACTTCTATGACCAAAACAACTAATATCATAACTCATAACCAATACCAAGACTAATGAGAACTCAAAATTTTGGAATGAAGATCTTCCAGAGATAACCTCATCATATCATCTCCATCTAAATGCAGCATAACATCTGTCCATAACAAAGAACTGCACATACCAACTGAATAAAGTATCTAGACCAATCCGGATAACATAGAACTACACATATTGTTTGGTTCAAACCAAATAGCTAGTTTGACATCAATCACAATAATATTCACACAAGTATAACAATGTCTCCCTTTGTCATTGATGACAAAACATATCCAAAATATATCTATGTATGACACAACTCCCCCTTTCTTCTGCAACTCCTCAAATCCAAGAAACCACATTCCTTTCTCCCCTTTTGACATCAAGGAAAAAGGATGCCTTTGATGAAAGAAAAAGAAGGTAGAATATATATATATATATATATATATATATATATATATATATATATATATATATATATACAACTACAAAAATGTCAGAGACTGAATACCACACAAGATCCTTCAGCTGCTCTTCTTCAGAAAGATAGGCTTGTATTTCTCCTTCAGATTTGGAAGAAGAACTTCCTGAAAATTTATGGCCAATTTAATGCTGACTATAAGGCTTCTACATTCTACCAATAGATCAACTGTATGAGAAAAAATATCCAAAACAGATGGGTTTTGCTCATACTCAACTGCACTTCCAAGAATTACTGAAAAATGCTCCAATTTAGCCTCAACAATCTCCACCTTCCAAAACATGTTCACAAAGTCTTCTTTCTGCCTTTGCAATAATAAGAGTTTAGCTTGAAGAAAGTTGATTCTTTTCCTCTGCTCACCATCCTTATCATTTAAAAAATCAAAAGATTTTCTTAAAGCTATCAACTCATCTTCAATAGCATTAATTTTAATTTTGTGCTTCATTGCAACTATCGACCAAGAGATGCAATACCTGTAGACTCTACTAAAACTACAGATATAGTTCCTCAATTCCTCAATACATGTTGATAAGATATTTTGTGCATCAACACATTCATTCAATAAAATCTTCATATCCAAACCTTTTTCTTCAGATATTCTACCTTCAACCAACTGCTCAGAAAACTTCTCCTTTAGAACCTTATTCAACGATTCTAAAAGTAAATTACTTATATCCTCAATGCTCATGTTATTCTAGATCTTATAGAGGAAACCAGGAAATGATCTTTTTATTTATTATTCACAGAAAAAACTGTCTTATGGAAAACTCCAAAATCCAACCGAACCCTTTACATAATGCCCATTGGGTTTTATAGCTTCTGCACATGTTGTGCATCATCCCTAAACGAACGAGATGCACCCTCGACACAATCAATTTCCTGTAGTAACTATCCTTCAACCTCCATCGGGTCATCAAGTCAGTGCAACAGAAACACTTGGCTTCCGAAGAGTGGCATCGAACAAACTTAGGCCATGATGAGCCCCGGAAATGTTCCATCGACGGCTTGATTTTATCGACATCGAGAAAATGTAGGCCGCTTTTATCAACATCGAGCAAACTAAGGCCACAGTGAATCCCAAACAAGTTCCATTGATGGGTCAGTTTCATCGACGTCGAGCAAACTTAAGGCAGTTTCGTCGATGACCTCTGATAGTCGCTTTTCTCTCAGGTTTGTGGGGTAGCTCGAACAAGTCATGCCAATCACTGATGGTGGGCTCCACTACTAGTGGTCAAGGGAATATTTACAAAAAGAAGACAAAAAGTTCTCCAAGCCACTCTAAGATTGAAATGTAGTCCTTAGCCAAAAAAATGAAAATTTGCAAAACTTCAAAGGGTATTTGTTCACCCTTAGGTGCTCCTACACCATACTCCCAAACAAAAGAAAGTGAAGTCACCTCTTTTGGGATCAGTTTCTAACCAATTCCCAACTTGTGGAATTCTATTTTAGTCACCCATGTAGCTTCTACATCATCCATACCCTGCCATTTGATTAGGTGCTCCCAATAGATTTGATGCCTTGTCTTCTTGGCGATCCTTGAACTCAACACATTCTCAACCTTTGGATTTGATTTTGCTAGTAGTTGAAGGTTTTTCAATTCATCTAATACCTCTGAGTGACTACAATCTGAACCTTGAATTGGTCCTTTGTAGGCAACTAAGTCTGCTATATTGAAAATTAGTGACAATCCTATTTCACTAGGTAGGTCCACATTGTATGCTTTTTTTCCATACTTGGCTAGAATGGCACATGGACCCAAAATTCTCATTTGCAACTTGTTAGGCACTCCTTGCTATAGCCTTTCTTTGTTTAGGTGCACCATGAAAAGATCTCCCACTTGAAACTGGAGGTCCTTCCTTCTCTCATCAACCTTTTGTTTGATCTTAGCTCTGTTATCCTTCAAGGCTTGCTTGACTGATTCATGTACTTCCTTCATTGACTAAGCAAAGTCTTCTGCATAGCCACTTCTTGGTGCTGTACTACCTAAGTCTCTCAAATCCAAAATACCCCTTGGGTGAACACTATAGACCACTTCAAAAGGGCTCTTGCTAGTGGTCCTATTTATTGTGTCATTGTAAGCATATTCAGCTTGAGAAAGAACTTGATCCCATGTCTGACCAAATTCTTTGGTAAGGCACCTCAAAATATTTCCTAAGCTCCTATTTACCACCTCGGTCTGTCCATCTATTTGGGGATGGTATGCAGACCCAAAAGATAGGTTGGTGCCAAGTTTTTGCCAAAGTGTCTTCCAAAAATGACTCATAAAATTTGAGTCCCTATCTCAAACAATACTCATGGGAAATCCATGTATCCTAATTACTTCCTGAAAGAACAACTAAGCAATATGACATGCATCATGAGTGGTCTTGCAAGGTACAAAGTGGGCCATTTTGTTAAACCTGTCCACTATGACATAAATGCTATCAAATCCCTACTTTGTCCTTGGCAACTCCACTACAAAGTCCATACTAATGCACTCCCAAGGTCTGTTTGGTATGGGAAGAGGTTGGTATAAACC
The DNA here is from genome assembly GCF_030272615.1 of Cryptomeria japonica. Lineage (NCBI taxonomy): Eukaryota > Viridiplantae > Streptophyta > Pinopsida > Cupressales > Cupressaceae > Cryptomeria > Cryptomeria japonica. The sequence goes on along the minus strand of NC_081407.1, from coordinate 443,069,631 downwards.
GGTATTTGAAGAAGTACCCTTGGCCTTTTGGAAAACTATGCAAGTCTCTACATACTTTTTCACATCTTGATTCATCCTTGGCCAATACTAATACCTCTGAACCAACTCTTGAGTCTTATTGACTCCAAAATGTCCACTAAGGCTGCCATTATGCTTTTCTTGTATGATATTTTCTCTCATTGAGCCTCTAAGCACACAAAGTTGCCCACCTCTAAACAATAGTCCATCTTGTAAAGTAAATTCAGAATACTCACTATGGAAGTGATTTTGATACTCCTTACACACCTTGCATGCTTTTAAGAAATCTTCATCCTTCGGGTATAGGTCTCTAAAACTGTCAACTCCTATGCTGCTCAATTGGATTTCTTGGACTGTCAAAAGTCTCCTACTTAATGCATTAGCAACATGGTTTAACTATCCTTTCTTGTGCTTGATTGTGAATGTGTAGGCCTGCATGCAGTCCACCCATTTCATGTGTTTATGATTGAGTTTGTCTTGTGAGTTTAGAAATGTCAATGCTTGATTGTCCGTATAGACTAGAGCATATAGTGTCTCCACTTCCTCAAAGCCTGCACTAGAGCATATAACTCCATGTCATAAGAGGAGTATTTCCTCTTTGCATCACTTAGCTTCTCACTATGGAAAGCTACTGGTCTTTCTTCTTGGCTTAGGACAACACCTACTGCAACATTGCTTGCATCACATTCCACTATGAAAAGTTTCTCAAAACTAGGTAATACCAACACCGGTTGAGTAGCTATCTTCTCCTTCAAGGTTTCAAATCCTTAATTTGCTTGTTCACTCCACTAAAACTTTGCCTTCATTCCACCTCTAATGGTGTCTAACATTGGTGCACATATATCATTGATTTTCCTAATGAACTTCCTGTAGTACTGAGCTAGTCCATGGAAGCTTCTCACCTCTGTTGCTGACTTAGGAGTAGGCCAATTTATAATGGCTTCAACCTTGCTGGGGTCCATCTTGAGGTTTCCTTGAGACAACACAAACCCAAGGTAAACCAACTCCTTCTTAACAAATTTACACTTATCCAAGTTCATGGTTAGCTTTTCATCATACAATCTTTGTAGCACATCTTGCAAATTATTAACATGATCTGCCCTATCCTTACTGAAAATGAGAATATCATCTAGATATACCACCAAAAATTTACCTATGAAGTCCTTCATCACCTCATTCATGAGTCTCATGAAGTTTCTTGGAGCATTGGATAAGCCAAATGGCATTACAAGCCATTTATAAAGACCCTCTGTAGTCTTAAATGCAGTTTTCCACTCATCACCTTCCTTAATCCTAATTTGGTGGTATCCAATTTTAAGGTCAATCTTGGTAAAGTACTTGGATTCCCCTAAACAATCCATTAGGTCTTCTATTCTAGGAATTGGAAACCTATATTTGACGGTGATCCTATTTATAGCTTTAGAATCAATATACAATCTCCAAGTACCACCTTTCTTTTGGGCTAACATGGTAGGGACAACACAAGGGCTAATACTTTTCCTAATTAGGTCTTGGTCTAAGAGCTCTTGGATTTGCTTGGCAATCTCAACATTTTGTTGGGGAGTCATTTTGTAAGATGCCTTGTTAGGTAAGGATGCTCCAGGAATGAAGTCTATTTGATGGCTTATGGTTCTTTTAGGAGGTAAGGTGGCTAGCTGTCCATCACTCACTATGCCTTTGAACTTTTTTAATAGGTCTTGAACCTCTATTGGCAAATCTGGTTGCTCTTTCTTGTCTTCCTCCTTAGGCTTCACTACTAATGCAAACCCTATACCTTCACCTTCCTCAAGTGTCTTCAAGAACTGTTTTTCACTCACCAAAAGAACATTAGGACATGCTGCCCTCTTTTCACCTTCTTCAAGGATAGACTGAATCTTGAATGTGAGTCCATCTTTCTTGAATGCGTATGCATTCTTGGCTCCATCATGAATAACTTGTCTATCAAATTGTCATGTTCTTCCCAATAGAAGATGGCATGCATCCATGGGTAGGACATCACATAACACCTTGTCCTTATACCTCCCAATGGTGAAATCCACCCATGCTTGCTCATTAACTAGGACATGTTGGCCTTTGTTCAACCAAGTGACTCTATATGGGTTGTTGTGAGGTATCCTTTGTAATTTGAGCTTACTCACTACCTCTTCTAACACAATGTTGTTTGTTGACCCTGAATCAATGATCACTTTACAAAACTTGTACATAATTTTGCATTTAATCCTGACTAAGGATCTTCTTTGGCTAGGCTCTTCTCTGATTGGTTCTTTGATCAAATTTCTCCTTATCATCAAGTTGTCACCTACCTATAATTCTAAGGCAGCCTCTGAAGTCTTGCTGCTTGAAGACTCTTCTTGAAGATAGTTCACTCTCCTTTCACTACCTTGTGATGATGATCCCTTCTCTGGACACCTATATGCTGGATGACCAAGTTGGTTACAATGGTAACACTTCATTGTTGCAAAATATGAGGAACCTCTACCTTGTCCACTAGATCTTCCTCTAAAACCACTATTTGACCCCCTTCCTCTATTGAATCCTCCTTTACTAGTGCCACTCTCTTGCTGCTCAGTGAGTTTAAACTCACCTTGTGTTCTTTGTTCATAACTTCTTCCTCTAAAGCCTCTCTTATGGCCTCTATTGTCTTTTCCTCTACCTCTGCCCCTATCTTCTTTTTAGTTTTTCTTCCACTTTAAGGGCAATTTGATAGGTTTGATGAACTGTCTTTGGGCTCATTAGACTGATTTTTTCTTGTATGTTCCACCGTAGACCATTTACGTACCTAGTAACTTTAAGACTCTCTTCTTCCACTGCATGAGATCTAAGGCTAAGTTTATGGAATTCCTTCGTATAACTACTAACATCAAGGTCTTTTTTCTTAAGTTTTGTCTCTTCCTATGAATTTTCACTTCATAGTCATCAGGGAGATAGACTTCTTTGATTTTGACTAACATCCCTTTCCAAGTAGAGATGGGTGCTTTGCCCATTTTCTTTCTCTCATCTTGCACAAATTTCCACCATGTGAGAGAAACTCCTCTCATCCTTGACTTGGCCACTTTAAATCTTTGGGGTTTAGTTATGCCTTCACATTCAAAATGGTTCTTCATGCCTTCTATCCATTCTAAGACCACTTCTACCTCCATCTTACCAGTGAACAATGGCAATCCTTCTAGTGATTTACCACTTAAGGCCTTCAATGCCTTTAGGAAAGGTTCTTCTTCTAGGACAGGATCAGGTTCAAGTACTTTGTCTATCTCTAACACTTCTTTACCCTTCCCTTATGCTCTTTCAACCTTTACCAACACTTCATCTGCCTTGGTTTCAACCTCACCAAGCTTACTTTCCAATTATAGAAACTTCTCCTTCAGGAGTCTATTCTCTTCCTCTTGATCATCCAGTTTCTCTGCCAACCCTGCATTGGTCACCATGTTGTTGTCTCCTACAAAATCCACTGAGGACATATACTCACCTAGCCCAAATCTTATCAGCTTTGATACCAATCTGATAGGGAGGCTCTCAATTTCTCGAGTCAGCTTGACTCACTCCAAGGCCTTTTCTCCTAGCCTAGTCTGTGAATACTCTTCTCTATTCCCCTAATCTACTCTAGGACCTCACTATCAAGGTTTATTCCTTACTCCTCATGAATTCACTTTCATAAATTCATCAGCTCATCAGACACCTTGCAGGGTTGTTGTGCCATAGTTTAATCTTACAGCTCCTCTCGAGTGGTTTATCAATCATCCTAGGATCTTCTCTACATTTGATCCCATCTCCCCTGTTCTGAGGCTAATAGCCTAGACTCCCAAACAACCCTGCTTATGATTTTTTTTAGTCACTGGTAACTAGCCGGGCTATCATCAAGCTTGCCTAGGGCCAGTTTGCTGAAACAGCCATCGCCATTCCATGGAATCCTATCAATGGAACCCTATAGTACATGTCTAGCTCTTCTTGACAACTTCCAATGGTCATGTGGATCCCACAATGGAGCTTCAAGGCAGAGCCATGGCTGCAATTACTTGTCACCAATAGGAAAAACAAGAAAACAAAACAACAACGCTATCTACAGAGCTAAACTTGGCACGACTACAGAATTGAAACTCACACAATGCAAGAAAGAAACTTCTACACTATCTACATCACCATCTGAAAATTTAAGCCAAAATTAACAACATAGAAGAAACCAACAAATGATCTTTTTATTTATTATTCACAGAAAAACTTTCTTATGGAAAACTCCAAAATCCAACCGAACCCTTTACAAAATACCCATTGGGTTTTATAGCTTCTGCACATGTTGTGCATCATCCCTGAATGGATGAGATGCACCCTCAACACAATTAGTTGCCTACAGTAACCATCCTTCAACCTCCATCGGGTCATCGGGTCAGCGCAACAAAAACACTTGGCTTTTGAAGAGTGGCATCGAACAAACTTAGGCCACAATGAGCCCCATAAATGTTCCATCGACGGCTTGATTTTATCAACATCAAGCAAATGCAGGCCACTTTTATCGACATCAAGCAAACTAAGGCCACGGTGAGTCCCGAACAAGTTCCATCGATGGGTCAGTTTCATCGATGTCGAGCAAACTTAAGGTGGTTTCATCGACGACCTCTGGTAGTCACTTTTCTCTCAGGTCCATGAGGTAGCTCGAACAAGTCATGTCGATCACCGATGGTGGGCTCCACTGCTGGTGGTCAAGGGAATATTTACAAAAAGAAGACAAAAAGTGCTCCAAGCTGCTCTAAGCTTGAAATGTAGTCCTTAGCCAAAAAAATGAAAATTTGCAAAACTTCAAAGGGTATTTGTTCACCCTTAGGTGCTCCTGCACCAACATGAGACTCTGGATCTTCAATCACTATAATATCCTCTACTTTACTTTTCTTTGACTTGAAAATACTAATAAGAAAATACTGTCTTCTTTTCTTCTTTGTGGAGGAAGAACTCCAAAACTGGAAACAAAAGATACTAGGCCAACACTCCATGTATCCAGAAAGGATTTGAAATAAGCATCATAGACTTCCTCTTTATTATTCAAACTATTCAAATATCTAATTATCCATCTTGCAATCAGAACACTAGACTCCCATATGATATTGTCTTTTTCTGGAAGGGATCCCAAACAATACATAACCAAACTCACAAGAAATGAACCAAACCAGAAAGGATAATTCATTTCTTTTGTCATCTTAAGATTCTCTAACAACAACGCTCTCAACAATTCACACAAGTCAAATGCTTTTTTTCCAACACAAGCATATGTGCTATATATACTGCAATTATCGAGGTGACACCTTCCCTATTCTTGAAAGAGATTTTGTAAGGAATGCCGCAAGCTACATACCTCACCACAGGGTTGATGACAGTGTTAATGATCAATGCTTGATGATGACCCTTCACGCCAGTTAGGGCTTCCACTTCTCTGTTCAAGATTGCCTTCTTTATCGGAACTTATCCATTGTCACACAAACTAGTGATCATTAAGATAACCTCCTTCAAGATAATGTTGTCATCTCGTACATGACTAAGGATCATCTTGATAACCTCAACATTATCAAACCATGGAAATTTTGTCCAAAGATTTAGACCTTTTCTTTCCAATCCTTTGACTCTTTGCAACTCAACATCACTCAAACTAGATTCAACATCTTTGATTTTCTCTGAGTTAAATTCATCTAGGAACACCTTAAATTCTTCACTACTAGATTCTTCGACAATCATTTTCCTTCCATGATTTCTCACATTTCTCTCTTGTTCTACCACTCCTTTACTAATCCCAATATTCTTAAGCACTAATAACTGATAATGAAAGAATGAATTCAAAAAGTCAATACTTATCTTGCCAAAAACACTTCCCTTAGGGTTTTCCTGCCAAAAACTATCTTATCGGTGATGTCAGCAAAATTCCTTTGCTTACCAGATAGCCTTTAAAGTATTTAAAGCACTTTCATTCTACATCATGACATGATCCACTCAGATGAGGAGGATAGAATATTTTTCTTTCAAAAGGAACTCCCCTTGACCCAAAGCACCATACTTAGTTACTAGAGGAAGAGGTGCTTGCACCAAATTCTGGTACATCATGCTCACTTTCTTTGTTCTCACTCTTCTTTCTCCAGACCAAATTTTTTCTTCTTTGATTCACCATTCTTCATTACACTTTTCTCAGTATATTTCTCTACATTTCTATTTCTATATTGATTAGCATAATGTCTAGACTATTTTCATTTGAAGCAACTGATATCCTTCCTTTCTGATATTACTAGATGTGATCTATGTCTACATTGATTAGCATTAAGTCCATAGTTATTGTAAATATAACCGTATCCATGAATGTTGTAACACTTCTTGTTCGCTTCAACTGGATTATGATTCTAACTCGTACCATGGTTTCTATAATGATTTTCTTTATGACCAAACCTCTTGCAGCTATAAAACTAAATGCTCCTACAACTTATTATCTTATGTCCAAATTTATTGCATTGAAAACATTAGCCATTAAAATATGGGAACCTTTTTGTATTAGGGTGTCGAACTAGTGGTCTTCTTGCATTAGAATTCTGATTCTAGACTTCCTCTCATCTTCTAAATGTTTCTCCACTTTAGCTTTGACTTTTTTAATTTCATTTTTGTCATTCTGATCCAAACACATACCGGGTTGAAAGCCAAGTATGGTCTTATCCAAGTTAACTTGTTGCATGATAATCAAATCTTCCAAGACCTTACTATTGTCAATGATTTTATTTTCTGCCTTTAGATTCTTCACCTCTTGCTTGAGCTTTTCACTTTCTTCAAATTTTTGGTTGATTGTTTCTATCAGGGATTGCTATGTCTTGTATTTCACCTTAATCTTTTATATCAGATCTTTAATAGCCTCATTCGCCTATTTCAACTGATTGTTAACCTCCTTATGCCTCGGTTTGAATTTCCAGATTTTCTCTCTCGGCTTCTGCACATATTTATTTGCTATCTTCAAATTCTCTTTCAATTCTTCATTGTTTGATTCAACACTTTCCAAATCTTCAAGCATTGTCTTCAAATCTTCATCTAGCTGAAAATCTCCAGTCATGCATATAGGTGCCATGATTCAACACGGATCTCCCTCAAGCGGTTAATCTTGCAAGCAAGGGACCAAAGCTCTATTACCAATTGTTTACTAGGTTGAAAGGATCGAAATATTGAGAGGGGGGGTGAATTAGTATTCCCACCCATAGACCGAAATATTGAGAGCTGGGTGAATCAGTATTCCCACCCACACACACACACACACACACACACACACACACACATAACTTTTAACACTACTTTAATCTTCCTCAAAAATATCAAACTTCATCTATCATACTTAAGGAACATAAGACTGCAAAAGTAGAATAATCATGAAGGACACAACCATAAGAGAAACACCGAATTTATGCGTGGAAAACCCAAATGGGAAAAACCACAAAGAGTGTTAACTGTTAGGAAAATATAACTAGTTATATGGTGTTTACAAAGAGATGGCTCACTGCTAGATTACAAAATCGGCTCACTGCAAAGATACAAAATAATGACTCACTATCAGAATGCTCACTGCAACTTGAACTGAAAAGGATTGCATCTCAAAATGCATGAGATCAGTTATAAGATTAAGCTTAGATCATAATTCACAAACTCTACAATATATCCAGTTAAAGATCTCTATACAACTATCCCGCAACAGGTCTGATGAATAACTACTGCACCACTACAACACTATCTGCCTTTGCTGTCCATAACTACACACTCTACTTCTCTACTATCTTCCACATACACTCCTAATATATTTTCTCAATCTCTTTCTCTCTCTCACATACACACACTCCTATATCGCCTCTCTACCACACACACACTACTATATATATATACTATTGACAATAAAAATGAAGGAAAACTGAGAGGAGGGGTGAATCAGTTTTCATCGGATTATCAAACTTAACCTCAAATGCAAATTTGATAAACTGCAGTAACAACAAAGATAAGAAAATTGATAGCACAACACACAACACCAAGATTTTGACGTGGAAAACTTGATTAAGGGAAAAACCATGGTGGTAACCTACCCACAATAAGATGATACTCTGTAGTAGTATGTGTAAATATTACAATGGGGAATGCACATGCATTCAGACTCACTTCCTAGAGCCCACTGCTCAAGATATAATAAACCAGAAGGCTACAACCCTCAGGGAAGGTTCGCTACCTTACAATAATATTTAGACTACAATCTAGATTACATGAACTGCAAATATAGCATCTCCTTATGCCTGATGATAGTACTAGTTAAGCATATTTGTCTTCTCTACAACACTTGAATCTCTGCTCAATCACAATGTTGAAGGATGTATTTGCTTGTTCGCATCTTTAGCATTCTCTGGTAATGTAGACACTACAATGACACACAAATTACATGACTAAATAATCTATATATACCGATCATCAACCTTGGCAACAAGGTCGACTAAACCAACCTCATCTCACAATTACAAAATTATATCACATGCTACAAAGATCGACCACCAGAACAATATAATGATATACATGACATAACATGGACCTAAACGAAATATCCAAACACACATCACCATTGAAAATCTCGCCAAGAACAACCACAACATACTACACCACCAAGAATACCGCATAACACGAATAATATCACTGGATCAACAAAATCACCAAGAATGCACACAAGAAACAATGCAAAGCACCAAAAAAATAGAACATGATTAGGATACACCAACATGCACATTAGAACCATCCGCATGAATAGCTCCACCAACACCACTTATGAAATCTTCATCGATCAACACTTGAAACTCAAGAACATTCAAACAACAGCAACTCAGGCTATAAAGATAGCTTGTAGAGAACCAAGTCACAAACCATCTGAAATGTAGATACACATTAACATCCAAAACATTCTCCCAAAATTGTGGCATAATATCTGATCACATAGAAATATACTAGAGGAAATACTTAACTCTGCAAAGTATTGATCAGAAAAACCAAACTATAAACCAGATCATATGATATGATCAATTAAGCTTCTGGATCACTAAAACTAATATAGAAGGATATAATGATACTAGGAATACTCCATATACCAAACCATGATCCCAATAAACCAATCTGAAACCACTAGAGAAATAAATCACATGAATATGTTGACATCAATGACAACAACATATCCTAGCAGCATCAATGTCCAACAATATCCCTCTTTGGCATTGATGGAAACATATGGATGTGGAAAACAATCAATACAAAGAAAGAAAACATCTCCAACAAATTCCCCCTAAGATCAGGCTTACCAACAATAGATAAGCCATTTTTCACATGCTTTCTCCCCCCTTTTGACATCAATGACAAAGGTTCTCAAAATAGAAAACCCAACTTACTCTCCCCCTTAGAATAAACAAATCATGATTACAACCATCTCAACTGAACCACAAAGAAACTACTCCATCAAAGGAGCAACATAAACTCATCAATCTAGACAAAACGATAAGATTGTGAAGTCCACCGGATTGATGCAACTCAATGCATATAGTTCCCATCAAGAGGGGTAGACACCACTAACTTGTCTCTCAAATAGAAAAATGTATCAATAGGTAAAGGCTTGGTGAAAATATCACCAATTTGTTCCTTTGTAGACACATACTATAGCTTCACTTCCTCTTCACTGACTTTTTCTCTCAAGAAATGATACTCGATTGATACATGTTTAGTCTTTGAATGTTGCACCAGGTTCTTTGACATATTAATAGCACTGACATTGTCACAATATATGACAATAGGCTCCTCATAGATAACTCTGATATCCTTCAACATTTGTTTCATCCAAACTACCTGAGTGCAATTACTGGCAGTAACAATGTACTCAACTTCAATAGTAGATAGGGAAATTGAATCTTGTTTCTTACTTGCCCATGAAATCAATGTCTTACCCAAAAAGAATGCACCACCGGAGGTACTCTTCCAATCATCAACATCACCGGCCCAATCAACATCAGTGTAAGCACATAATATAAAATCATCATTCCTCGGATACCATAAACTACAATCCATAGTTCCTTTTAGATATCTGAATATCCTCTTTACAACAATTACGTGACTCTCTTTCAGATCAGCTTGATATCTAGCAGCCATGCACACATCATGCATAATTTCAAGTCTAGTCTGAGTTAGATATAGCAGTCTACCAACCATAGATCTGTACAAGGTCTAATTAGCTTTCGAAGATTCATCATTCTTAGACAATTTGCAGCCAGTCACCATAGGAGTTCCAACTGGTTTAGAATATTCTAACCCAAAATTCTTCAACATTTCCTTTACATATTGAGCATGAGATATAAAAATACCTTTTCTAGTCTGTGCAATCTACAATCCTAAGAAAAAATTCATTTCTCCTATCATAAACATCTCAAATTCTTTCTACATACATCAACAAACTTCATACTTAAGTTATCATCTCCTCCAAAGATAATGTCATCAACAAAAACTTCAACAATCAAAATGTTATCATTCTCAATCTTGAGATATAGATTACTATCAACAATACCTTTATTAAATCCCAATTTCAGTAAATACTTATTGAATATAGCATACCAAGCTCTAGGGGCTTTTTTTAGTCCATAAACAACTTTATTTAGTTTGCATACCATATCTCCATCATCTGATAATGAAATTCCATGAAGTTTCTCAATGTAGACCTCTTCCTCAGGTTGACTTGACATCTATCTGATATACCTTGAAATCCTTATAAGAAGCATATGCAAGCAATAGTCTAACAACTTCAAGTTTAGCTACCAAAGCAAAAGTCTCCCCATAATCAATTCCTTCTTTCTGTGAATATCCTTTGCATACCAGTCTTGCTTTATTTCTGACAACTTCACCGGCTTCATTCAATTTGTTCCTGAATACTCATTTAGTACCAATAAGATTCTTCTCTTTAGGTCTAGGCACAAGCTCCCATGTTTTATTCTTTTCAATTTGATTCAATTCTTCTTCCATAGCTTTTATCCAATTTTCATCTTTGTAAGCTTCAACAACATCTTTAGGTTCAATTTTAGAGATCAAACATACATCTTCAATAACTATCCTTCTCCTAGTCCTCACACCTTTATTTTAATCACCGATGATCTAATTTTTAAAATGATTCAATCTTACTTTTCCTTGGAGTCTTCTGATCATTCTGTTTTTCAGGTTCCTGCACCTCTTCACTAGCAGCAACAACATCTGGATTAACTATCTCTACCGGATCATTCTACTTCAGCTCTTCTGTTTGAATTTTCTTTAAGACAACATTTTGATCATCATCATATCTACATGATCTGATTTATTTTCCATAGTTCTCATTAGCTTTCACATTTGCACTTTCCACTATCTTTCTCGGTCTCTTATTGTAGCATCAATAGTCTTTCCTCTTTGTTGATTATCCCAAAAAATTTCCTTCATCACTTCTTGCATCAAAATTTCCTATATCCCCATCTCTCTTCATATAACACTTGCTTCAAAAGATTTTAAAATATCCCACAGTAGGAACATGACCAAACCATAGCTCATAAGGAGTCTTACCATAACCACCTTTTATATGTAGTCGGTTGAATGTGTAAACAATAGTGCTAACAACTTCTCTCCAATAGATCTTCAGAACATTCCCTTCAATCAACATAGTCCTTGCAACATCCAAGATAGTCTTCTTCTTCCTTTCAACAACTCCATTTTGTTGTGGGGTTGTAGGAGCAGATAATTGTATTCTAATTCCATGCTTCTCATAGAATGAGTCAAACTCACGAGAACAAAATTATCCTACTCTATCTGATCTCAGACATTTCAACTTTAGTCCTATCTCAGTCTCAACCTTTGCTTTGAATATCTTGAATTTGTCCAATGCTTTTGATTTCTCCCTTAGAAAGGCAACCCACATCATTCTAGAATAATCATCAATCAATAACATGAAATATCTGCCACCTTGCACACTTCTTATTGTAGTAGGTCCATGTAGGTCCATATGCGCAAGATCTAGCAATCCATTAGATTTATACTGCTTACTCTTGAAAGAAATTCTTGTTTGCTTTCCCATTTGACATTCCTTACATTCCGGATTAGTAGGCTTAACAATTTTAGGAAAATATCTAACAACTTGAGCAGAACTAATCTTAATCATTGAGTCAAAATTAACATGACACATTCTCCTATGCCATAACCGGTTTTCATCAATCTGAGAAATCAATCAACCTTTCTCATAAGAATTCAAATGAAATATATTACTTTCACTCTTAGTTATTGATGCAATCTATATACCAGAGCCATTTAGGATCTTGCATTTTCCATTCTTGAATTGCAAATCATAACCTTTGTCAACCATCTGTCCAACACTTAAAAGATTATGTTTCAAACCTTCAACATACAAGACATCATCAATGTTATTGTTACCATCAAAGGAAATAGAACCTCTACCATGGATCACACAGGCTTTGTCATCTCCAAATCTTACTACTCCACCATCATACTTTTCCATACTCACAAATTTGCTTTTATCACCGGTCATATGATGTGAACAACCATTGTCAATCATCCATTCATCTTTCTTTTCAACTTTAGCAACTAAAGCTTTCTCCTCAATAGTGCAACTTGTGGAATCAACAGGTTCTGGTCCATCTTCTTTAATAGCAATAAACACTATTTCATCTCCTTAAAACTCTTCATTTGTAACACCTTCATCAACAACATAATAACGGATCTTCTGATGCTTAAACTTCTGGTTATACTTGTAAGGATTATCACAGTGTTTATGCTTCTCATATCTATCATTCATATCATGCTTATCATATTTATCATGCCTATCATATTTAGACATTGTCTCCGGGCACCTAGAAGCAAAATGTCCTATTTTATTGCAAGAGAAACATTTTAGAGGCAATTTTCCATCATACTTACCAGCTCCCTTAGGCAATCTTCGGGCAATCAATGCTTCAAGATCATCCAATTCTCTTTCTTTCTCTTCCATCTCTCTTCTCTCTCTCTTTCATATCTGGATATTCTACATTCATCAAGGTCATACTTCTTCTTTCCGGATACAGATGCTCTAAATGCAATCTCATACTTTCCATGTAATTCACAAAATTCGCTCAATTCAAATGCAACAATCTTTCCAACCAACATATCTCTTGTCATAGTAGTCACACTTTGGATCTCATCAATAAAAACTATCTTATATTTGTAAGCAGGAGGAAATAATATCAGAACCTTAGCAACAATTTTATCCTCTTCAAGGGTTCCACTAACACATTTGATACCTAGGACAAGGTCATTCACCTTAACCATGAAGGTTGATATGTTCTCATCTTCTCCCATCTTCAACATCTCATACTTCCCTTTCAAACTCTGCAACTTTGACTTGTTTATCTCCTTCATATAAGGTCTCAAGTTTCTCCTAGATCTCGTGTGCATTCTAAAGTCCCATCACATTAGTCATCTTAGAATCAGGCAGGGAACTCAACAATGCTTCCTTAGCTCTAATGTTATTTTAGCATCCTTGATCTCAGTAGCAGTAACTATTGGAAAATGCACACTCCAATGAGAAATTGTAGGTGATTGAAGGTATTGTCATTGATGGAAACCTTACAATCCTATGGCACCAGCACAGGCACATACATCGGTACAGGCACAAGCACTGGCACCAGCAACGACAAAGATGTTTACCGACACCCCAGCCGACAAGATTTTGTTTACTATATTTTGTATTTAATTATAAAAATCTTTTTGTAAAGCCGACAAGGTGAATTGTAATAGGACTCATATAAGTATGAGATCTTGTGAATCATTTGTAGAAGCATAGATGGAATGTAATAGGAAGATGCGAATATTAAGGCAGATTTTGGAATAAGGTTTATGGAAGTTATATGAGCTTAAACTGATACTGAACCTGGCATAGCAGATGCTGAACTGAAGCAGTACATGATATTGGATTTACATAATCCATTTTGTAATTCAATGAGACTTCCCTTTTTTGTATTTGAGCAGTGAGCTCTAGGTAGTGAGCCTTCCGGCATGTGCAGGCACCACATTTGTAAGTAATAGTCACTTATTGGCTAGTGAGCGAATATTGTGGGTCACAAATCCCACCAAGGTTTTTCCCACACCGGGTTTCCTCATTAAAAATATTTTGTTATGGTGTGCTTTCTATGTTGTGTTTACTGATCTTATTTACTGCATTATTTTTGGTTTACCGGTACTCTGTTTTGGCATGCAATTCATTTAATAAGTTAGAAAATCCATTAAATGGTAAGATATTGATTTACCCCCCCCTCTCAGTATCTTTGGGAATCCTAAAAATTGGTATCAGAGCCTGGTCCTCTACTTTCAAAAGCCTAATAGTGTGAGGAAGATTCTGACATTGGTACAAATGGAAAACCTGAGAAAGCAAATTGGAAACAACTCTTGCAGATTATGATGCAGAAAAGTTGAAGAATATGAAACTTGAAGATGATCTGAAGGCTGCACAGGAAATCATTCAAGGACTTCAAGCAAATCTCACTATTGCTAGGAACAAAAGAAGAGAACTTCATGAGAAGATACAAAGTGATGATGATGAAAAAGAAATTCTTAATGATCTTATAAGCAAGATGAAGTAGGAAAACATGGCCTTGAGGAGTGAGATGCAAGATATGACTATGAGGTTTTGTAAAGACATTGAATACTGAAAGAAGAATGAAGATAAATTGGCTAGGAGAATCAATGATGCTGGAAATGAAAATCTACGACTCAGTCATGAAAGTGATATGTTGAAGACAAATATAATTCACTTGGAGCATGATAAGACTGAACTCATGAGACAGAAAGATTTCTTGGAAAATGCGTTGGCTACTGCAAATCAACACAAAGAGAAATTCAAGAAAATTTCAGAGGAACTTGATGACATGTTGAAAAACTAGAAACCCAATGGAGATACAAATGGCCTTGGCTTTGAAATTGGTGAAAGCTCCGGTAATGCAAACAATCATGATCACAGTAAACCGGTAAGACAACCTAATGCCTACAAATTCAATAGAAAATGTTTTAAATGTAACAAGTATGGTCATAGAGAAAATCAATGTAGATCTAGAAACTATCAGAACACTAATGCACCCACCGGTCAATGTTCTAAATGCAACAAAGTTGGTCATAATTCAGAAA
Organism: Cryptomeria japonica; assembly: GCF_030272615.1. Taxonomy (NCBI): domain Eukaryota; kingdom Viridiplantae; phylum Streptophyta; class Pinopsida; order Cupressales; family Cupressaceae; genus Cryptomeria; species Cryptomeria japonica. The sequence goes on along the minus strand of NC_081407.1, from coordinate 443,054,418 downwards.
ATCGTAGAATGAATGTAAGATGTTATGTTTGTGGAAGATTTGGACACTTATCTAATCAATGCAGAACACATACCGGCATAGGATATGGAAAAGCTATTTAGAAAAACAATGCGACTTGTTATGCTTGTAACAAGATTGGACATATTGCAAAATTCTGTAAAAGTAAGGCATCACCGACAAATAAAAAAGAACCCAGTTTGAAAGGTAAAGAGAAGGTTGAAGAGGTAAAACAAGAATTTTCAAAACAATGGATTAGAAAGTCAGATATGAATGTTAATGAAGCTATTTCTTCACTGGTAGAACAAAGTATCACTCCATCGACAGGAGATTCTTCATCTAACTGAAAAGAACCTTTTTGGAGGTATGGTAACAAATTGAAAAACATGCTAATGTACCCTCGGTTGATGGTGATAAGTTGAAATACTTCTTTACCGACAAATATGTTAAGTTTCACTTAAACGACAAGCATTTAATGTGGTAGTTGAAGGAAATGACATTATAAAGAAAGTGTTTTGGCTCTTTTTCATTCACCGAGCATTCAAATTTCCTTAGAGCGCAAAAATCCCGAGTGAAGGCATCCATAGCGAGAAGTGAAGCAAATCATTCAAGCATTCAAACCTAAAGGCAGATTAAGGTATTTATACAATGGCTTCCTCCTCTGCACCTGAATTCATTGCAAACCCTACTGTAATTGAAGTTGTTAAGTGCCCTAGACCTGTATTTAAAATCATTCCCAAAATTGTAAAGAAAGATGATACCCTAGGAGCTTTTTCAAAAATACCCAAAGGAGTTGCTTATGCTGAGGATCCTAGAATTTACATACATTGTCATATTGAAGAATTGGGAGCTGAAGAGATAATGAAAATGTATAGAACAGTAATTTGTGATGTTAATGGAAATGTGAAATTGGAACATAAGATAGTTGAAACCCTAGGTTTTGTGGAGATTCTTAGTATCCCTGATTTTCCAAAGGATGTTATAAGGATTGTGCTAAGAAAAGTTCATGGGGAGTTATTTTGGTTGGATTACATTCACAAGATAACAAAAGAGGCAGTTAGGGCAGTGACAGGCTTACCTTCCACCGGTAGCAGGCCTGACAAAACTAAAAAGGTTCCAAATGACACTGTAATGACCCTAACAGGCGCAACCTTTGACAAGAGATCCCTAAGAGTAAATGATGTAAAGGATATCAATGTAAGATTCATTAGCATGATTCTTGCATACAGAGTTACACATGCCAACAGATTAAACTATGTCTCTAGCTTATGTATCAAAAGTGCTTATGACATGGTAAATAACAATGCAAAGATTGACATATGCAAATGGTTAAAAGATGAGCTAATAGATAATCTGAAGAAAATCAAAGGGGACAAGAAAGGGACATTCATATTTGGCAACTTACTTGTATTCTTACTGCTATATATCACCAGGGAAGTTCCCAGTATTGGTAAAAAGGATTTTAGATTTGACATACCGGTAGGAAAACAACTTCTGGATATTCTCAACAACATGGGAGATGATAGGGAAAAGAACATAAATGAACATTTTCGGGCATTGAAGGCTAGGATGAAAACTAGGATAAGGCTATCTCAATCTATAGTTGACAAATATCAAAAGGAGATATGCTTTGTGATAAAGAAAGATGAAATCTGGATAGAAGCAGTGGTCCCAAGGACAGTTTGGGTTACAGAGATAGGATATGAGGCTAATGAGAACATAATAGAAACTTATGAAAAAGACCTTCTAGAAGCCCCTAAAGAGCCAACAGAGAAAGTATTTGGAAATGCGGAAACAATTGAAAGAAACATTCAGTCACAGAAAAGAATAAAGAAAACTGAACAAATAGTTAGAAAAGGAACAAGGCAGACAAAAGCAATCAAGGAAGACATATTGAATAAAACTGGTATTAAGGAGAGTGACTTGGAAGGATTACAACTAGAAACACATCTTTCACCAGTTGCTACCTCCTTTGATAGTGAAATATCGACAGATTTTAAAAGGGTAGAAAGAAAAAGAAAACCCTCACTGGTACCCGCTCCTACACCTAAGAGAACAAGACATAAATAACAGGCAGTTAGGCCTCTGGCAAAGAAAATAACTCCAAGAAAGAAGAAAGTAAAACAAGTTATACCTCCACTTGACAATCTTCTACATGAAATAACTGAAGATGGTAACTTATCGAACATTAGCAAGTTGTATAACACATTTTCAAATGAAGAAAAAGAAAGCATAGAAAACAGTGTTATCCTACACTTGGATATCTACAAAAAATTTCTGATTAAGGTTGTAGATGATTTACCCAATGACTTGTACATAAGGTTAGATGCTAAAAGGTTAGCAATTGTGGAACTAGACAAGAAGATTAAGATAGAAAAACTACTTGTAGTTCACCCAGTAAATTCAACATAATAGATTGATGAACTAATAAGTGAGGCAAACTGGATAGTATTTTCAACCGGTCACTGACATGTAGCATTAATGGCTGGTAGAGTAAATGAGATCACAAAAGAGACAACGAATAAGTGAGATATATTCTTTGTAGAAAAGGAAAAACAAGAAGAGCTTAAATGAACAAAGACTTTTAAAGTCTATCAAAAAGAAAAGGATAAAGGTAAAGGCAAGGTAGGTGGATCTCCGAGCATAAAGATAACAGATAACTTGCCCCCACCTTCTTCTGATACTCCACAGGCACAAACTGTTGATACACCACCGACAATAGATAATGTTGAGAGTATGGAGACAACACACGAGGACATAAATCCTAATTCTGAGGTGTTGTATACAATGAATATTGACACACAGGAAGTAAACATTGGGGTTGATAAGGAGACAAGTGAGAAGAGAGATGTGGCAACTAAGCCACCGGTAGAAGACATTACAGTTGAGACAAATGCTGAGGACATAGTTGGCAATATTGAAATTGGGGTTGAGAAACAAACTAAATAGTCAACTAACCCTTTGGATACGGGAAAGGCAGATACCACTGGTGTACATACTGATGTATCTAATGAGGAACCGACAACTCATAGTACTGACAAATCTATTGAGATATCGACTGTAGACAATTTAGAGGTAAACACAGAGAAACCGGTAGAAAACATAGAGTCACAATCAGAAATACCAGCAGTGGAAATCTCTGAGAAACAGACTAAGGTACATACTGAGAAATTAGAAGAGAAGAAGGATGAGCTAAAGGTTCAAACAGAGACTGTGCCATTGACATCAGCTGAGAAACCTAAACCCTTGCTAGTAGAAATGTAGACTCAAATTGACCTACCAGAGGTCACCATAAGCAAAGAGGTTCCTCACACTGGCGGATTACAGATTGTTAAGATAGTTGGGCAATCATCTGGTCTTCACTGACAGAATTCTGACCAACCAATGTAACAAAGGTGTTGCTTGATTCAATTAAGAAAATAACTGATTGCAAGGCACTTGCATATAAGGCAATTGATGACACCATACCAATTTTGAAGATGATTGCACACAAGTGTAACATAGAAAACAAAGATTCTTTAAACCAATTAGATACATTGTCTAAGTATATAACCGATAATCTACTAACAATTGAGGAAACTTTCAGAGAGAAAATAAATAAAGAGAAGGAAAAATTCTTTGAGGAGACAGTAAAGAAGAGTAAGGAACATATTGATACATTATTACCAGCACTAGGAAAGACAATTTTTGACTTCAAGAAATTGTACAGAGATACATGTAAGACAAACATTTTGATAGAGGATATAGATATAGAGATCAACAAAGAACATAAGGAAATCAATAATATTGCTGATAATTTAATAGGTTCATTAGACACCATATCGGTAGTAGAACAGGAAATTACCGACTATGAAGAGAAAATTGAAAAACTTGAAAAATATAAGGAAAGATTAAATTTTAAAGCAAAGAAACAAAAACGCAGACTAGGTACTAAACTAGATATCCTCATCTCTTTGAGAAAAGATATTTCTGAGGCTCTTGTTCCAGGACTTAAGACACCGGAAGAGAAAATGCACATACCCACCGGTACAATCCAAAGAATAGAAGCAACACTAAAGGATAGTGAGAGGTTCTATAACAAACTAAATTCTACATTAGCAAATCTATATCAGATTGTAACCAATCGGCTATAGGGATCCAGACCAAAACTACACTCAATTGACATTGACTGACAACCTTTGTCATTGATGCCAAAGGGGGAGTAGTAGAGGATGAGAAAAAAGAGTAAGGATATGATAGAAGATATCATCTGCTCAAGGGGAGCACACAATTTTGGTAAGACTTTTGGAGAACACTTTTGGCTTTTTCTCATGAGTGTTGCCATCAATGCCAAAGGGGGAGATTGTTGGAAAATGCACACTCCAATGAGAAATTGTAGGTGATTGAAGGTATTGTCATTGATGGAAACCTTAAAATCCTATGGCACCGACATAGACACAGACACCGGCATAGGCACAAGCAACGACAATGATAGCGACAATGACAAATATGTTTACTGACACCCCAGTCGACATGATTTTGTTTACTATATTTTGTATTTAATTGTAAAATCTTTTTGTAAAGCCGACAAGGTGAATTGTAATAGGACTCATATAAGTATGAGATCTTGTAAATCATTTGTAGAAGCATAGATGGAATGTAATAGGAAGATGCAAATATTAAGGCAGATTTTGGAATAAGGTTTATGGAAGTTGTATGAGCTTAAACTGGTACTGAACCTAGCATAGCAGATGCTGAACCGAAGCAGTACATGATATTGGATGTACATATTCCATTTTGTAAGTCAGTGAGACTTCCCTTTTTTGTATTTGAGCAGTGAGCTCTAGGCAGTGAGCCTTCCTGCATGTGCAGGCATCACATTTGTAAGTAATATTCACTTATTGGCCAGTGAGCGAATATTGTGGGTCATGAATCCCACCAAGGTTTTTCCCACATCGAGTTTCCTCGTTAAAAATATTGTGTTATGGTGTGCTTTCTATGTTGTGATTACTGATCTTATTTACTGCATTATTTATGGTTTACCGGTACTCTGTTTTGGCATGCAATTCATTTAATAAGTTAGAAAATCCATTAATTGGTAAGATACTAATTCACCCCCCCTCTCAGTGTCTTTGGGAATCCTAACAGTAACTGGTCCATTCTAAGGAGAAAAATAGACATCCTTTGTAATCTTCCAGTAATCCTCTCCAAGATATTTCGAGTGCACCTCCATCTGGTTCTTCCATATAGAATAGTTACTTCCATCAAATCTCAGACTCTCCCTCTTAAAGAAAACAACTCAAGTTTCCATCCCAAATCTCCTCAAGCGGTCAGACTTTTTCCTTATGCTTGATGACAATTTCGGTTAAGCAAATTTGTTTGCCCTACAACACTTCAATCTCTTCTCAATCACAATGTCAAAGGATGTATTTGCTTGTTCTCACCTTTACCATTCTCTGATAATGCAGGCACTACATCGACACACAAATTACATGACTAAATCATCTATATATACCGATCATCAACCTTGGCAACAAGGTCGGCTAAAACCTCATCTCACAATTACAAAATTATATCACACAATATAAATATTGGCCACTGGACCAATATAATTATATACATGACATAACATGGACATAAACGAAATCTCCAAACACGCATCACCACCGGAAATCTTGCCAAAATCAACCACAACACACTACACCACCAAGAATACTGCATAACACGAAGAATATCATCGGATCAACAAAATCACCAAGAACATGCACAAGAATCAATGCAGACCACCAAAACAAATAGAACACAATCAAGATACACCAACAAGCACATTAGAACCATCTAAAATAATTGCACCAACACCACTTATCAAATCTTCATTGATCAACACCTAAAACTCAAGAACACTCAAACAACAATAACTCATACTAGAAAGATAGCTTGCAGAGAAGCAATTCATGAACCATCTGAAATGTAGATACATATGAACATCCAAAATATTCTCCCAAAATTACAACACGAGATCTGATCACACCAAAATATACTGGAGGAAATACCGAACTTTGCAAAGTATTGATAAAAAAAACCAAACTACAAACCAGACCATATGATATGATTAATTAAGCTGCTGGATCACTGAAACCAATACAAAAGCATATAATGATACTAGGAATACTCCATATACTGAACCATGATCCCAATAAACCAATATGCAACCACCGGAGCAATAAATCGTAGGAATATGTTGACATCAATGACAACAACATATCCTAGCAACATCAATGTCCAACATATACTGGAAGATATAAACATGAAATAGTGTGTCGGCCAAGACCAACACAATATCCAACATAAACAAGACACTCACGTCAGCCTCCGTAAGATCTCTACATGCTTCTTTTTTCATACTTCATTTGCCAATGCATATACCGATATTACCAGAATGGGGTAGGGTCATCCAGACCCAAAGATACTAACCCATTATTACAAAATTAAGTATAATTCTCCAATCTTCCAAAGATATAGACTCCACACATACCAAGACTACTGTAACATGAAATTCGAAGAGATACTATGGCCAAGACCAAAACAATTAATATCGAAACTCATAATCGATACCGAGACTAATGAGAACTTAAAATTCTAGAATGAATATCTTCCAGAGATAACCTCATCATATCATCTTCATCTAACTGCATCATAGCATCTATCCATAATGAAGAAATACACATATTGGCTGCAAAAATTATCCTGAACAATCTGGGTAACACAACACTACACATACTATCTGGTCCAGACCGGATAGCTAGTTTGACATCAATGAAAATAATATTCACACAAGTCTAATAGAGGGAACACTAACTCACATGTTTAGTTCAAAGAATTTTCTTCGCTCTACACTGGAAAAAGTTCTGAGAATTTTCTTTGAACTACACATGCAAGGTGGAAATGTGAGACTATGTGGTTTGGGGTTTTAAAACTCAAACACATGAGGGTTTGCACGAATAGGAGGGAATGCAACTCGAGGAATAATCCCTTCAATTGTAAGGTGAAAGTGTGGCATTCAATGGTTAAACATGAGGAATAACCCCTACCTCCTCATTGGATAAGCACTTGGTAACACTTGAAGAGGTTGTGAGAACCATGGGGATAAACCCTATGCAAAAAAATGTGAAAAATGAAAAAAAATAAAAAATAAGGAAAACATACTAAACAATAACTGAAATCAAAAGGAAGATAGAAGAATGATGAAAAATACCTTAAGAACATGTGATGGGGGCACAAAAATGAGCAAAAATCTCACCACTAAGGTATATGTGACATGATAAAACAAAAATATGAGAGAACAAATGACTAAAAATGAGTAAAAAACTAATTTATAAATGACATTTCAGTTGGCATTAAATGCCACACATGAAGGTAGGGATGTAGTTCAGGTTTTGAAACCCAAACCACACTATGTAAGGAGGAAGGAGTGTAGTTCGGAGTTTAAAACCCAAACTACACTAAGGAAGAAGAACAAGTGTAGTTATAGAGAAATTCTCTACTACTACACTTCAAACTGTGGAACGAGTGTAGTTGCACTGAAAAAATATGACCTTGCACCCTAAATAAAATGGCTAACTCCTAAAAATAGACTTTCATCAAATTTTCAAAAACACAAAGGAGAGATCCAATCAAAATAATTTCTCAAGGGATCAAACCATGCATGAGAGCAAGTAGAAATTGCTCTTGATATGTGTGCTTAAAGGCCCTGGGCTACAAAACAAACAAGGTTCATAGGGGTCATCCCATGATTTGAGTGATCTTAAATTGAGGATAACAAAACTTCACAAGTCATTTAATTTATCATTTGATTTGCATTGCTACTTTAGACATCTATAATTGGCTAATGCATTCGCATGTTATCGTCCTTTCTTCATTTTTCTTTTATGCATATTAATGAATATATTTTTTTAATTATTTAATTAAACTATTTTTTTTCTATAAATTAATTATTTTTTATTATTTAATTTATTCACCATTTTTCCTCCAACATTATTTAATTTTATTATTTAATTAATTTCTCTGTTATCCCCAACTTTGACATTTGGAAAAGTTGGGGTAACCCCACAAATTTTGACCCATTTGTCTCAATCGCTCTATGCACACATTTCGACACGAGTTCATTATCTCTCATGTGATTGTCATGTTACATTTTCAAGTTATCTTCCCTTTTGAGTTCCATGTGAAAATCGGGCTTGTAGACCCAATTTACACCATTTTGGACTCAACCTGTGCAAATCAGGCCTATAGACTCGATTTACACTTCCTTTTTTCTAACCTTTTGTACTAGGTGTAAATCGGTTTTACAAACCTGAAATGCACCTTGTTGATGATAAGTGCAAATCAGGTTTACAAACCCGACATGCACTTATTAATGGTACTTTGAGTGATATTAATGCCCTTTTACCAATTTTATTAGGAGCCATTTTGCTATGTTTTAAATTCCTTCCTCCTACATTTTCATTTTGATTTACCATTTTGGTCAAGGGCGGCTTCGTGCAGCCTATTTCCACTTTGAATTTGCAAGATTCTTTCTTAAACTGGTAAGATATTTTCCATATTATAACCTATGGTTTTGTTTTTATTATATCTTTGGGTAGTTCGGGTGTAAAAACCCTAATTGTTGTTCCATGGTTATAGTTTTTGAATGTGTGATTCTCTCTTTTCATTTTACTTCAAACATGATGATTTGTTTGATTCAATGAACCCAAACCACACCAATGATTGGTGGTGTTTGAGTTCATCAACCTGAACACCCACCTTGATTCTCCCTTTCGATGGGTGTTTGTTCAGACACCCATATTTGTGGTGTTGCTTGGGCCGGTGAACCCGTGCAACACCCAACTTCTACCATCCTTCACATTTTGCACTTTGCATTGTAAATCAACCTTTGGCGTGGTGTGGGTTTGTAAAACCAAACCACACTAAACATTGGTGGGCTTTTGGTTTATGGACCCACACCTCACCTTGCCTTTGCCTTACAAGCCTGACCTACTCCTTACGCCATTGCATAGTGATGCTTGGTGTATGGTAGGTTCATGAGTCCACCATACACCAGATTTAAGTCTTAGCATTTCTAAGTGTATGACAAACCTATGTGCCTGCCTTACACTTTGTTCCTCCCTCTTTGGTGTATGGAGGACCCATAGGTCCGACCTACACCAGTTTTTACCTTTCACTTTATAAGCATAGTTTAGACCTATGGGTCTGACCTATACCTGTAACAAGCTTTTCCCAAGGTGGAATTCGGGTCCATAGGTCTGAACTACACCTACCCTTTTTTACCAAGTGCAGTTCGGGCCTATGAACCCCAACTACACTTTTCTATAAGTGTAATTGGGGCCTAGGAGCCCAAATTACACCAATTGCACACACATAAATAGGGTTCACAGGCCCAATTTACACTTGAATTAAAATATAATACAATCAAAGTTTTTACACTTCTCTAGTATGGATCATTTCTCCATGTTATAGTGTTATTATTGTACAGATGACAGAGCAGTATCCAAGCAAGAAGGCCATGAATTTCAAAAAGCAAGATCCACATCCGGTCTTCCCATTTTTCATCAGTTTAATCAAATATTGATCATATAAGGGATACTGAGATAGGTCATGTTGACCTAGAAGAGTTTCTCAAAAGAGTTGAGTAGCCACCTTCATAGTACAAGATGGAGTCCACTATTAACAGTGGTATTCGTCTAGTCTCAGTGTTCCCTATGTCTACTCAGGATCTTGAATTTGTCATGGCAGTTGCAACTCATTTTGATCCTATTAGTAGGATTGTAAAGGACACAAGTGGCAAGAAGCTAATCAGACTTGATGAAGATCTCTTTGATACTATCTTCAAATGTCCTAACATTGAAAAGTACTCTGATATCACTATGCAGTCAGCATAAACCTACTATGATCAGAATTTAGACACATGTAGGAAGAACATGAATGACAATTGGTTGAAGATCCCAAAACCTCTAATTGTCAGGTGGCCAAAGACTTTTCCCAGAAGTGAACTTACTCTCTTGAGTAAGGTGAAAGGGCTTCCTACCTCCAATACTTATTATGAATGGATGTATCAATATATCCATGTCATCAGACAGAACAAGGAGAAGACATTTTTGGGGAAGCAGATAAGCGATGTCATATGTGAGAAACACATCAAAGTGCCAACTACTCTCAAGTTTTACATGAAATCTTATTTGGTGTATGCAATAGCTTCTATGAGGCATTTCCTAGGATTGTCTACATTACGAGACATGAGGCAAGTTGTTGTATATGAATACTATTCCCAATTGGTACTAAAGAATGATTTCAATCATTATAGAAGAGTGAATGATGCATTCTTTGGTTATCACATGTGCATGTTGAATAAATATTTATACAACAAAAATGTCAGATCATGCTTGGGAAGTTGTGAATGAATATGGGTGCATGTTCCTACAATTACCTACCTTCACCTATTTAAGGGTGGGATGCTTCAATGGTGAACCTTTCATGCTCCCTAGATATCCATTAGATAATTTTTTTTTTATGGAGTTGGCTTGTCAGATGGTGGCGGTACATGAAGCACGATATGGTTCACATAAAACATGTCTAAAGTTCTCCTTAACCATTGGTAGGTACTCTATCAATTCAATCTTCAAATCCAGGGCAATGGAAGAAGAGATGAGGAGAGTAACTATGAGATTCTTCAGGGCTAAGAGAGACTTTGATTATAGAGGAATGAGGAACAATAAAAAAATAATATGTGAATGTGCATCATATTGAAAACATTTGGATTGATCACATAACATATCATGATATTAATAAGCTAGATTATTGTCGGCTCACAATGGATCAAATTCACGAATTTGATCTTATAGACATCCTAGATGATCTTGAAGAAGATGGTAATGTCCTAGACCTTACCTATGTTAAAAATAAAGTTTCATCAACAACCTTTCCTCTCATTCAATGGTCATAGAAGGAGTCAACTTCTATCAGAGACAAATTCCAGAGTATTCTTGTGAATATTAATTTGGCTTTCAAGCAAGGGAATTCAATTGAAACCTTTTTCTACTGGTTATGATGATGATACAACTAGACCTATTTGTAGGAGGTTAGAGATTAGAAAAAAGAATAAATAGGACCTCGCTACTCCTCAGAAGGCTCTGGAGTGGAAATTCACAATTGGGGCTAACAAAGGAAAGACCCAAGGAGAACCATCTGCTTCAAATGTTTAGAAGACAAAGGAGTCTGAAGTACAAGATGAGAATTTTGAAGATGAACATCCTAATCAAGAGCCCATTGTTGATCAATTTGAAGATGAGCAAGAGCATAATGAAGAGAATGAAGAATATGAAGAAGAAGAACTTCCATGACTAGATAAGTACCATGAGTCCCTACCATATGTATATCTCTCTTCTCCTACTATGGTTCATGCTTCTGATTCTAACATTGAATCAAAACCTTTTGGCTTTACTTCACATGTGTCATGTAGTACCCCTACCGTAATCGATCTCTAACCTTGGTTTAATCTTGATTAGTTAATCGTAATATGATGTTACAATCAGATGTTTGATTTAACGCATAGCTATTGATGTGGTTCTCACACTAGTTGTATGCAGATTTTCAGTGTTCCTATTTCGTGATGTTAGTATCGGACTAATGATTTCATTAAATTGTATATATGTATGCATGTATGATCTTTGGTTGCAGGAAATTTCAGGTACCAGGCCGCATGAGTGCGAAGTTCGTCTTCACCTGGATGTGCAAGTTTGAATGTACCTCTGTTAATCCTTAAAGTTGGATTAGGTGGTCATAAGACCCTAGTCGGCCTTAGTCGTGCTCAAGTGAGCATCGTCAGTCGTCATCGGTAATCCCTTTTTGTTTGGGTTTGTGAGTCGTCTGTTTGGTTGACCTTCTCGTTTTGCGTGCATGGTGTGATTGGTTAAATTGGTTATTTAGTCCTTAGTAATTATCTTGATTTAAATATGCGTTTGTGCATTGATGTTTAATGGATTAGATTAATCTGGTTTCCGTTATGTGATTTTCGTTGATATTGGGTTGCTCGTTTTAAATTGGGAGTGAATTCGATTAAATGATTGTTTTCGAATATTTAATGCATTTTATATATGCTATTGAAAAAGAAAGTTTGGTATTTAATCGCAATAGACGTAATTGCATTCTGTTGGATTCTGAAATTTGAAAGGTTAAATTTGATTAAAAGAGAAATCGAATTTTGAATTGATAAAGCAAGTTATTTGTTGATAGTTGGAAAAAGAATTAATTTTTGAGTATTATTTGTAAATAAAGAATTTTATTCCAAAAATGGAATTTTTGGGTCAACTCTTCCATATAACCCAAATTTGGGGAAAATATTGGGGGATGGACAAATTTGGAAAATTTTTGGTTGGAGAGGATTTTTGGACAAAAATTGGGGGTTTTGGAGAGGATGATTGTTAGTCTGGATCTGGCAGGATTGGGCTCTCCCTCAGCCATACCAGGATTGCGAAGGAAGGTAGGAATTCTGAATTGTCTTCTTGTTGCCAAAAGAATTTATTGTTTTGATTGAAAGAAATGAATTTGTGATTGAAAATCAATTTGTTTGGCTGGAGATTTTAAATGGAAATGTGTATTTTTCTTCATGGCTGTTTGTGTGTTTGAAACCCTTTGTTATTGGAAAGGATGGGAAATCCATCAAGAAAATTTTGATATCCAACCCAGTTCGTTTAAACTGAACTCATAGTGTATTTGAAATTTATATTCGTGATGAAATTTGGGGATGGCGTTTTAGCCAAGTTCGAACTGTGTTTTTAAAGGGGAAAAGAAAACATTTAATTTCATGCTGGGCGTTGTGTTGTTACCGCACTGTGTGTTCAATTAAATTTAAAACGTATTTGTTTTCGGACTGTGCGTTCATTGTCCACCGAGCTGGGCGGAGGTTTTGTGTTAGACGAGCGGTGAGTTGGGGTTCCCCTTGCTCCTCCCCCCGCACGCCCCCCCCTCGCTCCTCCCCCCGTGCCTCTATCTTCTCGCAGACTGTGGCTGCGGCTGCGGCCCACGGCGGTGGCCGCAGGGGCCGCGGTGGCCGCAGGGCGCCGCGGCACCTGCGGGCGCCGCCACGAGCACAGCCGCGAGCGCCGCCGCCCTTTCCCTCGGCTAGGGTTAGGGCAAAAGCGCCTCGCCTTGTCTCTTTTTTTTAATGCTTTTTTTAATGCGTGTTCAAAATGCGTTATTTTAAAATGCGTTTTATTTTCTTGTTAAAAAGAAAACCTAGTTTTAATATGGTTTTTTTTTATATGTATTTTTTTTACCATTTAAAAAAAAAAAGGGGAGCTTATAATATGTTGAATATTATTGTAATGTTAGTGATTAGTTAGTTCTTAATTTTGGTTAAGGAGGCATTAAACTTGACAAATGTTAGTTGGTAGTGATTAACTTTATAATGGAGTTATAGGCTACTTGTTTTCAACTTCATTTTGTGATTTACGCCTTCTTTCTAATTAAGTTCTTCAAACGTGAATTTTCGCAATTGAAAATTGTTGTTTATATCCCTATTGATCTTGGATTAATGAATCTAGATCTTACCTGCTAGCTGATTAGGGAAGTTGGCTAATTGAGGTAGTATTGTTTAAAAAAAATGAAATAGAATATTATGTTATTGGAAATGATTATCTCCATTTAGATTCTCCTTCTGCATTTTTATTTCCGTAACCCATATAATGTATCTGGAAATTGAAAAGTAAGAAACTGTAGAGGTCGGTTTTAGACCGGTATGTTAATGATGTTTTGTTGGAGATTAAATATCTTAGTTTAATTGGTTAATGGTTGTCTGAATTTGATTAATATGAAATTGGTTTAAAAAACTCATTATGGCTTAATTTGCCTGTTCGATGCTTGAACCTTAGGAGTTAGAAAACCAAGAACAACTTAACCCTTGATGAGATAGATAACTGTAATCTGATTTGGATCTTGTAGAAAACTTGATCGATTTTAATGTTTAAATCAGTTTGAGAAGATATTGTCCTTTCTGATTATCGCCTTGCGAGTTTAATTTCTGTATTCGCCTTTAATTATGAAATGGCATGTCTTGCTTTGTCTGGTAGGACCCTGTCGTATGAAATGATTTGGTGTGCCTGTTTTAGTCCTCGATTTCCGAGTTGACTGTTGTATTGTGATGTTGTCATAGTTGGTCATATCCTCCTTGTGTGTGAGTCGAATGATGATTGTGGTTGACCGTTGTTGGTCGGGTCTCTAGTTAGAGTACCGTCAGTAAGTGATTATCCTTGAGTCGTGTTTGACCAGATGATTGCTTCTCTCTTCTTGAACTCCGTTCGTCTGACCATGTGTATTCCTTGGTTTTGAGTTCGTCTGAGTTTAGCCTAGTGTCATATGGGAAAGTGGCTTTCGATTGGGGGCTGTGCCCAAAGTGGCTGCTGGGTAACCCGTCGAAAGTGAGTCTAATAAGTGATAACCTTTAAGTAGATTAGAATGTAATCTCTAAATAAGATAATGTGCCTCACACATGGGACGGGTGCTAGCATAGACTCGACATGCTGTGACAAGGTCTGAAATGGCAAACCATCTTCCTTGTCTTCACGAGAGGATGTGTGGGTCCACATGAGGCTTGGATGGGCCGGAAGTTCGGATTAGGTTGCCAGGGTTACCAGTGTATGGGGCCAGGACCTATGAAGACTTGCCATGGTATCCATACCAGGTTGTGTGATGACACTTGTCCCTACGTTCGCTAGTGTGTTGTTGTTTTGTCCTGTTTTGAGTACCTTTGTGAGTCGTCCTGGTCTCTGCACTTGTGAGTGTCGGTTTCATGTTAGACCTTGGGTGGTGATGGCTCAGTTTTATGGATGCTCTCTTGGACTCTTGTATTAGCTTGGATTATGTTCGGCTGGATCCTGTTCTTTTTAAGGATCGTTTATGTATTATTGATCGATGTGGTCGTTTGTATATTGCTTATGTATCACCTTGATGGCTAGATAGTACTTGGTGTAACCTCTTGTACTCTTAACCTTATTATTTATCAGAGGGGTCTTGCAGTTGCGCAGACCCGGAGATTTAGCCCTTTAGGGGTGAACTCCGAGATCATTATGGTGTTATGTGATGTATTCTCTTATGTTTCCTTTATTCAGCTTTATCATGTATGTTTAGCTTATGTTAAAATGGTTAAGTGGATAAATGGGAATTAACTTTAGATGCTTTTATTCAGTTCTATTTTGAATGCCATGTGGATCGAATGCATAATTGGTTGAGATGCGATTTATCGTAATGCATGTGTGAAATCGTCCGTTTAATGCAATAAGTTGGAACATGGAATAATGTATCTTAGAGTAATGAATTATATTCAGTTGTTGTTAAGGAATTTAATATGCTTGGAAAGATTTCTTATGTTATGATGAAATCCTAGTGTATTAGAAAATGTAGATGTATGGTTTGTAATTTTAAATTGAAAAGCTTGAATGAGGTTGATGAATGGATCTTATGGATGAATCTTTGTGGTGATTTATATTTCCCTCTTTTGAAAGGAATTATTCTGATTATGATTTAACTCGTTATTAAGATATTAGCTTATTGGATTAATTGTATGAGTTAAGTGAACTGTGAAAATTAAGTAATCTCGTTGGGAAACTCTTTAGGAGATTAGTTGATGTCTTCCGCTTTGCAATCTGAATCTTTGGTATCTTGTTGCATCTTATGTGTTGTAACTTTAAAAAAAATAAAATTGCACCCTATTCTTGTATTTTTGGCTTATCCCTTCGGGGTTTCCTGGCGGGGCATTACATGTCACTCCTAGTATAATTGTACATATTTCTTCCACTAGTGCTAGTGAGTCTTCCTTGGATACCTCGTATGAAAATATTGAGAATGTTTTCTCCACTTTCCCAAATTTGTCTAAAGTATCAGCTACCATGTTGGACAACTTTGACAAGTTCATGACAGAGACAGGTCCTCGACCCAATGAGTCATCTCTAGAAAATACCCCTATTACCAACCAAGCCTAAGACCACCAAGAAAGCCAAGACCATATCAAGGGTGAAGGTGGAAAAATCTAGAAACAAATATGTGGAGATTGCCATTCCTCCTCCTAATAAAGACATTGATTAAATCCAAGAATCAGATTATATCATCAATAAGGTTGAATTGGGAAAACAAACTCATGATTCTGTCGTAGGAGATGCTTAAATAACTCTAGATGCTCTTGTTGCTAGATACTATGAAGATAAAATAAAGAAGGATAAGCTCAAGGAACAACTTGAACGTCTCGCTATTGTGCTGATTAAGATGACTACGTCTTTAGAGGACCAATGACTTCATCACTAGATGAATAGGTTATGCAAAGGGTTGAGAAAACAACCTCACAAAGTAGAGAAGTGGACAAATGAATGGATAGGATTCTTAGCCAAGGTACGCGGCTCCTAAGATTAGCTGTCACCATATTCAACAATATTGATGCCATGAAAACTAAGGTGGATAACACCATAAAACTTTTCTCCTAAGAGCTATAAGCATGAGAAAAAGGATTTTGATGCATGGTTGAAACTTGATGATTTTAACTTAGAGGATCTTATACATAATAGTGTCATTCATTTTTGGAGCATGTATGTTGAGCTATGAGAGGTACTAGAGAAACATATCAATGTTATAGAACAACTTATCAAGGATATGGGGAAAGCTCAAAAGGAAGGCACAAACAAAAAAAGGAGATTGTTGACAAGATATCAGAAATTCCTTGTACTTTCCTTGCTGAAAATAAAAAAGTATTAGATGCTGATATGGTTATCAAGGAATTCAATCTATAGTTAACCATTGAGATTGAGAGAGAGAACTTCTCTTTGTCTTCTATTGAAAAATTGGTTGATCTACAGTTTGTTTTGGATTTTCTAGATTCACTTCTAAAGAAACATAAGAAATGGTGTGTTGATTTAGGAGATTCTATCACATGGGTCAAGGTCATTACTAGTCATAACCAAGTACCCAATGAAGCTCAGATGAATATTTTTCTATAGAAATTTGAATAATTCTAGAAATGAGATCAATGTGAAGAAAATGGCAACCATTTTTATGATTTTCCTGTGGTATTTTGTATTTCCAATCGACACCTTAAGTGTCATTTTGTATATGCTCTAGTACACATGTAGGACTGCACATGTCCTAAGTCAAATAGGTCTCTACTTTTGACTTGGTCACAAATTAGTTGTAACTTTTCCTATTTTTGTGCATCATCCCTCTTCTATATATATGAGGGATTTCATTGTAATAATGATCTTTTTCCATTATTATTTTATGCAACAAAACTTTGCCGAAGTGAAAAGCAAAGTGAGACTTTGTGTTCAGATTGCAAATTTGCAAACTTAATCAAAGAGAAGGCAAGTTTGCCTTTTAGACTTTGTGTTAGAATCAATATTTTGTATGATATATATGTTTTTGGGTTAGCATGCAGACCTGTCTCACACTTTAGGCTAACAATGCTTGTTCCGGCTGGAAGGGTTCCGACTAGACCGATTTGGCAGCCATGTAGCTCTCACGTGGTAAGGGGTTTCTGGCTGGAAAGGTCCCAGCCGGAACGTTTCCGGTCAGAACCCCCTTGCCCTATATAGGAGCCGAAATCCGCCCAAGCCCCTCATTTTGCATTGAGTGGCTTGGAGTTGAGTAGGAGGGCGCAAAAGTTTCCAGACATCCGGTCGGAAGGGTTTTGGTGGTAAGTACCTTTTTTATTTTTATTTTTTCAAATGTATTTATTGCATCATATTAATTTATGTTATTTTTTTTTTAAATGGTTTTTAATAGAAAATTAATTTTTTGATAGCAAATTAGTTTTTTTTAAGTTTTTTAAAATAGTTTTAATTTTTTTTAATTTTTTTTTGTATTTATTGTATCATATTAGTTTAGAATATTAGAAAATAAATACATACATGTACATAAATACACATATACATACAAATACATACACAAACATACACATACATACATACATACATACATACATACATACACATATATACAAACCTACATACATACATACACATACATACCTACATACCTACATACACATACATACAAACTTACTTACAAACATACATACACATACATACAAACCTACTTACAAGCATACACAAACATACATACCTACCTACCTACATACATACATACATACACATACATATAAAATAATTATATGTACACCTTAGGACATACACATACATAAAAATAAATACACATACATACATAAACATACATACATAGGTCTACATACATACATACACACACATACATGTACATACCTACATGTACATACACATACATAAATACATACACATACATACATAAATACACATAAAATAATTATATAAACCTTAGGACATACATACACCTCAGGACATGCTATCAGGGGTTGTGTGTGGTCCTGAGGGGTCACACACGTGTCAAGACATGCTATCATGACCCCTGATAGCATGTCCTGAGGTGTATGTATGTATGTGTATGTATACATCCTAAGGTATATATAATTATTTTATATGACCCCTTAGGACCACACAGGGTCCCTTACGACACATGTGCACCCCTTAGGACCTATTAGGACCACATAAGACCAAATGGTGTCACAAGGGGTCTTATGTGGTCCTAAGGGGTCACACATGTGTTCTAACACATGGGTGACCCCTAAGGATCACACAAGGCCCCTTACGACACATGTGCACCCCTTAGGACCTATTAGGACCACATAAGACCAAATGGTGTTGAAAGGGACCATCTTATGTGGTCCTAAGGGGTCACGCATGTGTTCTAACACATGGGTGACCCCTTAGGACTAGACAAGGCCCCTTATGACACATATGCATCCCTCAGGACCTATTAGGACCACATAAGACCAAGTGGTGTCGAAAGAGGTCTTATATGGTCCTAAGGGATCACACATGTGTTCTAACACATGGGTGACCCCTTAGGACCACACAAGGCCCCTTACGACACATGTGCACCCCTTAGCACCTATTAGGACCACATAAGACCAAATGGTGTCAAAAGGGGTCTTATGTGGTTCTAAGGGGTCACGCATGTGCTCTAACACATGGGTGACCCCTTAGGACCACACAAGGCCCCTTATGACACATCTGCATCCCTTAGGACCTATTAGGACCACATAAGACCAAATGGTGTCGCAAGGGGTCTTATGTGGTCCTAAGGGGTCACGCATGTGTTCTAACACATGGGTGACCCCTTAGGACCACACAAGGCCCCTTACGACACATCTGCACCCCTTAGGACCTATTACGACCATATAAGACATATGTTGAAATTAATTAAATTGTATATGCAATTGTAAATTAATACCCCTTAGGACCGCTTAGGACCACACAAGGCCCCTTACGACACATGTGCACCCCTTAGGACCTCTTATGACCACATAAGAGCAAATGGTGTTGAAAGGGGTCTTATGTGGTCATAAGGGGTCACACATGTGTTCTAACACACGGGTGACCCCTTAGGACCACAGAAGGCCCCTTACGACACATCTGCATCCCTTAGGACCAATTAGGACCACATTAGACCAAATGGTGTCGTAAGGGGTCTTATGTGGTCCTAAGGGGTCACACATGTGTTAGAACACATGTGTGACCCATTAGGACCACACAAGGCCCCTTATGACACATGTGTGCACCCCTTAGGACCTATTACGACCATATAAGACATATGTTGAAATTAATTAAATTGTATATGAAATTATAAATTAATTATAAATTAATTTGACTTAATTTGACTAATTTTCAAATTAATTATTATATATGCAAATATATGTAATTGTAAATTAGACATATATTGAAATTTAAAATTAAATTTATAGTTGTTTAAATTTCTTTTGTGTATAGATCTAGAAATTTAGCTTAAATTTGTCTTTATATCTAGAAATTTTTAACTTGTATGCATTTATAACATTTAAATTTCTTTTTTGTATATCTAATTTTTTTAATTTACATGTTTAAATATGTTTAAAATGTTTAAAATGTATATATACTTTTATAATTATTGTAATGTGTACTACATACATGCACATGTGCAGATATATATATACACACACACATATATATATACATATACATATATATGTATATATGTATATGTATATGTATATATGTATATGTATATGTATATATATATATGTGTATATATATACATATGTATATGTATATATATATATATATAAATATATATATATATATATATATATATATATCTATATATATACATATGTATATAAATATATATATATATATATATATCTATATATATACATATACATATATACATACATATATATATATATATATACATATACATATATACATATACATACATACATACATATATATATATATATATATATATATATATATATATTTATATATATATATATCACCCCCTCACATCATGTCTGATGAGCCTGGATCACATTAAACTAGTATTTTTGAGCCTAGTGTTCATCCTTGTGGGAGTGAGCAGACATCACATAGGTCTGCCACAACTCCCCGAGAGAGACATCAACTCTACAATCAGACAGGAGAGGCACCCCAACGTGCCTTAGATCATTTAAATATCACACTAGGAAACATGTGTGATCAAACAAATAAGGAAAGGGGTGAGATTATTAGACATGAGCTATTTCATATGATTGACCTCGTTGACAATTATAATCCATATGACGAGGTCAACGCAGAGGATTTCTATAGATCCCTTTCATGCAGTGTACGTGGTACAATGAAATGGGACACAGTGAATGATAGGGTTTCCACAACTGATGTGAAAACCATGTTTCCTCATTATCAGGCCTTTGGTAGGGTGAAGGGTTATATTCCTACCAGGTGCACAGATGCACTGGTAGCACCTTTTATCTATCCTAGATGGTTATCCACTCATCATAGGTGGCCCCAAAAGGATGAGTTGCCCCTTTATTTCTGCAAACAATTGTTTGCATAGTTTCATTTGCTGGATGATGTTGATTACACCGATTTTCCAAAACATGTTGGCCAAGGGAAGGACAAATTTTTCAGATACGTTTAGATGACCAGGTGCACCCCTGCCCGTTAATAAATGGAAATTGATTGGTCCAAACCTTATGGTTCTTCCCAAGAGTGCGGACCTAGCACATGCTACAGATAGTGTACCAAATGACACTCGACAATCCATCTTTTCCAGTATTGCTACTATAGCCACATAGGTGGATGAGATGACATCAGATCGGGTGGGTAGATATTTGTTGCGCTCTCATACTAGCATTCATGATGCATCAGCAAGTGATGATCCATATGTTCGAGTAGACATACCATCGTCGATGGATGCTGCACGCATGCATGACATAGACCCTTTACAATAGATGAGCGCATGCTTATCTAGTGATCTCTTGGATTCATATTAGGCCATTTCTATGGAGCATAGGATCCCACTAGAGGATGTCCCATCATTTGTTAGGTGTGTACTTGGTAGACTAGGTGCTTCTAGTCGTGGTTGTGAGCACACAGATTCTCAGCCTACTACTGCTGCACATCCTACTACCCCGCTCCAACATACAATAGTTGGTCAGGATACACCTCCTCCTCCTGTTTATACATCAGTTGATCGAGCCACAATACCTGTTATTGGATTTTCGTTGATGTTCACTACCATGCTTATGGAGCCAAATAGTGAGGGGGATCATATTGCAGTGGGCTCATTGCATGATTCTGACATCAGTAGGATCAGACGAGCCTTACATGCTATAGGAGAGGTATGAATTATAATATATAATTTACTTATTTTAATTTGGAAATTTTATATAGCTACTTGATTGTACACATGAACTGCATAGATTAAATTAATTATATATATTGGATTGTATTTTTTGAACTATATAGGGTATCACATTAGGATCGATGTATGGAGATTTGGATGCTGCCACTTGCCCAGTTGTTCATCAAGAGACACAGGTATATATAAAGTTTAAATTATTATTTTTTTGTTTTTAAGTTCTATTTAAATGGATATCTAGGTGTTGATTAAATAATTTCAAGTGATTTAAATTATTTATATCGAACAAAATGTGTGCATTGTCTAGGATGAGTGAGCATTGCACAAGATGAGCCATTCATCCCGCAAACGTTCTAGAGCCCAACATGCACGCGATGGAGGTGTTAGAGACCCCAAGGTATGTTTATCTACAACCACGTACATGTACATGTTCAAGTAGATTCAATTTGATGTTTAAAATAAATTATATATATATAAATTAATAATGAATGTTTAAATAATGTACATGTGAGTTCATGTATAATTTATATTGCAGGCACAAGGGGCGATGTTTGAGGATTTGCACATTGCCACCGGCCTTGTTCATCAAGAGACACATGTATACATTATAACTTTAAATTAATTCAATCTTAAATATTTAAGTTCTATATTTAAAGGGTTAGGTTCCAAGTTATAAATATATGTGTATGTATATCTAACAAAATTTTAACATTGCAGGATGCACCAATATTATGCAGGTTGGGTTCCTCGTCACATAGACGTCCTAGAATCCTGCATGCACACGGTGGTGATGTTAGAGACCCTTTAGAGGTATGTTTGTCTACACATATGTTCTTAATATATGTTACTTAAAAAAATTCGCTCTAGTATTCAAATTAAATGTTTTTAATATATGAGTTTATGCTTGCATACTCTATTGCAGGCGCATGGGGCGATGTTTGAGGATTCAGACATTGCCACCGACCCTGTTCATTAGGAGACACAGGTATACATTATAAATTTAAATTAATTGTTTCTTTTAAATATTTAAGTTCTATATTTAAAGGGTTAGGTTCCAAGTTATAAATATATGTGTATGCATATCTAACAAAATTTCAACATTGCAGGATGCACCACTATCACGCGGGTTGAGCTCCTCGTCACATAGATGTCCTAGAATCATGTATGCACGTGGTGGTGATGTTAGAGACTCTTCAGAGATATTTTTGTCTATGTGAAAATGCTCTTAATCGATTTTACTTAAAAATATTTACTTTAGTACATGATTTAAATGTTTAATGTATGATTTTATGCATGCATACTCTATTGCAGGTGCATGGTTCAGGACAGGGCCCCGAGTGACCCATTATATATATATATATATATATATATATATATATATATATACATATATATATATATATACATATATATATATATATGTGCATGTGCACACATTTTCTAGACATTTCATATGCGTATGTGTACTAGATATTTATTTTTTATATTTCATGTATGTGTAATAGATATTTAATACATGTGTACATGCGATAGATAGACATATATGTGTATGTGTTAGATAGATCTACATTTCATACTACTTTGCACGTTTATATATATATATATATATATATATATATATATATATATATATATATATATAGAGAGAGAGAGAGAGAGAGAGAGAGAGAGAGAGAGAGAGAGAGAGAGAGAGAGAGAGAGGTTTTTTTAAGTTAAGTGTTTAAATGATAGAATCTCTAAGTCGTTTGAATTCAGTTAAGTGTTCTAGTTAATTGTATGTGTATGTGAAAGTTAAGTGTTTATGTATATTTTAGTTGTTCATTGTTAAACAAATTTAGTTGTTCATTTTAGTTAAGTGTTTATGTACATGTTTAATTAACTTACTTCAAAAATTTAATGAACTTATATCCATGACGCAAATATCCCCTCAAGACCACTTAAAACACCTTAGGACAACATAATTAGATGAATCCAAACAACATAATTAAATGAAACAATATATGTGTAAACATAAATTAAATGAATGTACATAGATGAATAAAACAAATCCATGCATGTGTAAAAATATAAAAGAATCAATGATGCAAATATCCCCTTAAACCCACTTAAAACACCTTAAGACAACATAATTAGTTGTTCATTTTAGTTAAATCCCCTTAAGCATACAAATTTAGTCGTTAAAATTTAATTTAGTTGTTCATTTTAGATAAATGTTTATGTATGTGTAATGAACTTACTTCAACAATTTAATGAACTTATATCTATATATTTAAATATAATGAACTTATATCCATGATGCAAATATACCCTTAAATACCCTTAAGACCACTTAAAACACCTTAGAACAACATAATTAAATGAATCCATACAAAATAATTAAATGAAGCCATACATGTGTAAATATAAATTAAATTAACACATAGATGAATAAAACGAATGCATGCATGTGTAAAAATATAAACACAAATATCCCCTTAAGACCCCTTAAGACAACATATATATATATATATATATATGATCTCTTGGATCATGCATATCTATAAATGAATCGATACATGTATACATACATTTAAAGATGATTTAATAGGTGATTCACACATTGAAAATTCAAGCTACCTGTGTAACTATATATACATGCGTAACTATATATACAACATAATTAAATGAAACTATACATGTGTAAATATTAATTAAATAAATACATAGATGAATAAAATGAATCCATGCATGTGTACAAATATAAATGAATCCATATATGTGTTTAAATGACCCCTTAAGATAACATGTAATGAAATGAATCCATACACAAATAAAATTAAAAATTAAAATCAATATGTATACATGTTCAATGCATAGACACAAAATATTTAATTTAAGAATAAAACATGTAAAATCAACGTATAAAACGTAAAATAAATGTATCAACAAAACTAAATTTCCACAAGTTATCCAAATGTAAACACATGTCTAGAAATATCTAAATATATATGAGTTTTCAAAATAAGACCTATCTAATATAACTTGTTCAAACATGACAAGTGAACTTAAAGCTCCGAGTACATATAATCTGGATCCTCCCTATCTTTTATAATTTCTAAATTTTTTCATGATCTTCAATAGGCAACCTCCTCTTTTGGTTGCCATGTCCTCTTTTTGGCAATGTCTCCAACTGCAATCTTGTCGCTATTACTAAGTGACTGTAGTGTAGAACTTTTTGGCCAGACATATAATCAATGAATGTTACACCATTTGTATCTATCTTTATTTGTTGATAATAGGTGCCTTCAACAACAACTGAACCAGTGGGATATTGTTGCCCATCATCATCACTGATTGATTCCAATAACTTGCATTTTGGTTGTGTGCATCTTAGTAGATAGTAATCTACACTTTCAGTATCGTTAGGATCAACAATCACTACAAAAATATCACCTGTGAAAATAGACCACATGTATATATATTTCAAGCAATATTAGTTCATTATAATGTATAAATTAATTTTGAACAATATTAAATTAAATAAGAATTTAAAAATTTGTACATATACATATATAATTTACAAAATATGCATGCACGCACCTGTAACAACTAAATCAGAAACACGTTCATAATCAACTGAATATAGAGGATCATGAATATCAATAATGTCACTATCTTCGTAAGGAGGCATTGTGTAAAATTCTTTCATTTCCCATTGCAAAACATATCCATTAGCAATATTTTGACAATGATTATCTGTGTTGTTCACAATGCAATCAACACAAAAGCATGATTTTCCTCTTGCAAGAATAACACGAGGCTTGCTAAATCCCATAGTCATGACTTGATGAAAACTTCTAATACCATTAATTGATTGACAATTATAAGGATTTGATCGATCAATATCTGATAATACAAATTATTTAGTCAATTTTAGTTCATTTCACACATATGCATGTGTATATATATACACACACAAATTTTAAAAATAATTCAAGAACACTTGAATGTTTAAGAAATATATATATATATATATAGGGTCAGTAAAACCACCTCATGTTTTATGTCTTGTGATCATTATCCTTTAATTTTCCCTTTACTTGGGGGCATATTATTGTGATAGCATACTTGTCTTTTTAAGTTTATCCTACCTTAAAGCAATTTCTCCCGATGAGGTGTACACAATCGCTTTAATGTGGGGGCATACACTCTACTCAATGATCTCTCTCTTTTTCATATCATGATACTTAAGTTACTTAGCAAACTTAGTCTTTTGCTTCATAATTTTTCTATTTTTATTTTCATGACCTATAGTAGGAGAACCATACTAGTTGGTATTCATGGTTCTCTCTTTCTCTTTCTCATGATATCCCTTTTATATTTTCATCAAAGTTGTAAGATCCTAAACTCTACTAGAGCTTGGTGTATATTGCCTTCTTGTTGACTCGGTGAAAGTTTTTCAATGTGAACCCTTGTACTTTATCGAGAGTATGATTGACTTCATACTCCCGCTAAAGTTGGGGCTAAATATATATATATATATATATATATACCTTTAACTTCCCAAAAATAACGCTTGTTGTAAGTTGTATCACGACCAACAAAATGATTTTTGCACCATTCAATAATATCATTAGAATTATGTATGGTGTTACCTGTACAAAAGCTCTCGCTTTAGAAAATTGGGCAACCCATGTACACACACACACACACACACATATATATCTATGTATGTGTGTATGTATGTATGTATGTATGTATGTATGTATGTATTTATATACATACATACATACATATATACATATATATATACATATATATGTATATATATATATATACATAAATACATATATATATAAATATATATGTATACATATATATATACATACATATATATATATATACATATATATATATGTACATACATATATATATATATACATATATATATATATACATATATATATATATATATACATATATATATATATATATACATATATATATATATATATTTAAATTAATCTATGAAGAGAATTAAAATTCTACACAAAAATGAAGAGAATTAAATCTGTACACAAATATGAAGAGAATTTACCTGAAAGTTCATGTTGGCAAAGTGCATGCTTCACACATGCTCCTGCTCCATCATGCTCTCATTTTCCATGTCCACTCTCAAAGAAGTTCCACAAAAACTTTATGCTACGTCGAGCATGTTGTAGGGATACCCAATTAAAAGCTTTTGCAAACTTAAATTGCCCTGACATGAATAACATATATATATATATATATATATATATATATATATATATATATATATATATATATATATATATATATATATATATATATATATATATATATATATATATATATATATATATATATATATATATATAAACTTTTGACCTGTTATATACAATCAAATCATATATAAGAAAAAAATCAACTTAAATAATCAATTTCAAATCTAATGTACTTACCGGCACATCCATTTGACCAAATCCAATGTTGTGTACATTCTATCCGACGATCTTTAATATCTTCAAAAAACATTCCAAAACAATGTGCTACATAGCTCCTATCATGACACGTATCATCACTGATATAGAAATGAACCTCCTTGATGATAATGCGTTCATTTTCAGTACTCTCTATACCATCCACATGAAATTGTGCATGTCTATAGAAAACTTGTACAAATATTACAACTTGATCGGAATGATAATATTGGCTTTGAATTTCTGTGTGAGGACTAAATGTATAGTTCTCGATGAAATCTACAATTGAAAGAATACAACCTGGTGAAAAACAATTCTTTGAATCACGAAACTGTTTAGCTTGCCATCTTGCACCATGACAATGTTGGATATGTGGATATATCATATTACGAAATCTATCTATAAACGAAATGTAGGGCAATTCACTCTCTTTCAACATATTTTTTTTGGATTCAGTTCTTGATTTACTTTGGTATGTCTCATATTCAAATCTCTTCCATATAACTAGTGCATGAATATCAATATTCTTAGTTTGCAACACAAACTTACTCAAAAATCCACAATCATTGCATTCACCTTTTATACATTGTATTTTGAACTCATCCGAATCTTCTAATTTATCACATAAAATAGACTTCACAAATTGTGTTGTACTTGTAGGAATGACTAGAATTGGATTAATTGTTGCCATGAACTTCTTATATGACTACAAATGTAGATGATTTTCAACATGATTTTGACAGCAAGTTTCACGTACCTTATTTATGTGTACAAAGCAAGGACACAATCTCAGAAACATCCTTTGGCAAACCTTTACATCTGAAAATTCTTGCTTGAATGCTTCAAACAATTCACTTTGTGTTGTATCTAAGAAATGTTTTGGATGTGTAATCTTTTTACCATCTTCATCTATCATCTATATAGTGTCCCTTCTATTGGAAGAAACACAAGATTGGTTGGTCCAATAGTCAATGATCTATCTTTTTACATCTTCAGAAATTTTGTCTTTTCTAGGAACCCTATAGATATTTACCCAATTCTTTTCAATGTTTTCATCCAACATATTTCTCTTCCTATTGTATCTTTGAATAGTTCTTCTAGATACATGCATTAATTGAGAAATTGCATTAACTTGTTTTCTACGAGTCAATTTCTTACTAGATCATAGTCATCAATGCTCTACACACTAGTACATTCGGAGCTGATTTCTGACGGCCATTTGTCAGATTTGCGACGAATTTTCATCGGAGTACCGACAAAATCAACCGTCGAAAACTCAGCGTCGAATTGGTCGACGATGCCATGCCCATCGGAAAGACAACAATCCAATGGACTCTACCAATGGTCCAAGTACGCCGATTACATCATCGGTTGAAAGCTTGGTATTCGTCGTAATTCCGACGATGATAATTTTTATCAAAAAAAAATAATTATTATCGATGAGACCCAGCGATGTCTCATCGATATAAATGAGCCATCGAAGGAAGGAAATGCCGATGAATTCTAGAAAGGACTCACCAAAGATAATAACTTCATTGACAAAAGATATCGAAGAAAGCAGAGAGGGTCTTCATCGACAAGAAAAGTTCTTGAGGAAATAATACTATCGGTGCAACATAAAAAGGACCCACCGAAAGGAGCATTTTCATTGAAAGAATAATATCAATCCGAATTCAAAAGGTATCGATGAGACCCATCGATGTCTCATCGATATAAAAGAGCCATCGAAGGAAGGAAATGCCGATGAATTCCAGAAAGGACTCACCGAAGATAATAACTTCATCGACAAAAGATATTGAAGAAAGCAGAGAGGGTCTTCATTGACGGGAAAAGTTCTCGATGAAATAATACTATTGATGCAACATAAAAAGGACCCACCGAAAGGAGCATTTTCATCAAAAGAATAATATCGATCCGAATTCAAAAGGTATCGATGAGACCCATCGATGTCTCATCGATATAAAAGAGCCATCGAAGGAAGGGAACACCGATGAATTCCAGAAAGGACTCACTAAAGATAATAACTTCATTGACAAAAGATATCGAAGAAAGCAGAGAGGGTCTTCATCGACGGGAAAAGTTCTCGAGGAAATAATACTATCGGTGCAACATAGAAAGGACCCACCAAAAGGAGCGTTTTCATTGAAAGAATAATATTGATTAGACAAAAGGAAGCTACATCGATAAAAGATATCGATGAGGATATAGGTTTCGAGGAGGTTAAAAGGCATGTTCTTGATATGTGTGGTTTTGTCGATGTAACTTTATTGGTGAAGAACGATAAGGGAAAATAAAGAAAAGCTTTGGTGAGATAATAGAGTCATTCATCGATGGGGCATAGTGATATTGATGAAAGAAGTATTTCAATGGAAAAATAAAGGAGGACACTGAAGCCCAAGGTTTCTTTGACATAAGACCTGATGGATATCAGATATGTTTCGATGAGGAGACAACCATATTGACCGAATACAGTATTTTGATGAAGGGAAAAAATACTTGATCGAAGTAATATTAGAAACAAAAGTATTGTTGATAGAAACAAAGAGATTGATGGAATAAAGAAACAAATGATCAAAAGACATATCCTCATCGAAATGATTATTGATTGCCGCAAAAATCAGAAACAAATCCTAGGGAAGGTCACATCACCATTAAATTCAAACATGTGCCTGAGTGACTGTTGTCCAAACCGCCATTACTAACTGATTAAATATGCCATAAGTAGTGGACCAACATCAAAGGACACAACATTAAGGAATTCACAGGCGACGAACTGAAAGCAGGAATTGGGCGAATTCACAGATAAAGCTCAGTAATTCCAAGTAATTTGTTTGCACACAGACCTCTTTTTTAAAATTCAAATGGAATCATCATCTAAAACTAATAAGACCAGAAAGGGAAAAGAACCTATTGCTGTAGAAGAAAAACCTAAAAGACAGAAAAGGGAAAGGCATTCTTTGGCCCAGGACTTGATTGACCAGTGGCCATCATCCAGTTTAAGGTCCAAGAATATTAGAGCTGATGAGGAAGGCTTGGAGGACCGGTTTGAGGATCTTGGAGACATATGGATAGAATTGAGAAGGTATGAATTATTCATATATGGGTATAATAGAAGAGTTTCCCCTCAACCTATCAACAATTTATGAAGATTGAACTTAGGAAGGTTAGTTGTGGCTAATGTATTCATGAATGTAGAGCTCATGAAGGCATTGGCAAACAATTATGACCCTAAAACCAAGACCATATATAACTACATGGGTGAGCCAATTCTTGCAATCACAAAGGAGGTTATTGACACCATGTTCGAGTTGGATTGGGGATTTGAAGAATGTCCTCAAGAAGTTAACAAGTGAATATTTTAGCCTAGAGCACATTTACAAAATGTGGAGACTCCCTATACATAGACCTAGGAATGCAGGGTCCTTAGTGCCACTAGGTCAGGATGACAAAGCTCCCTATGATGTCAACTCTTTCCATCCATATTTCAAGTATACCTATTACTGTGTTGCCCAAGTGCTAGGGATAAAAGCCCATCCTTTGATGGATATTGCAGCCATGGTCATTTGTGTTGATTTGTAGTCTAAAGACCCCCACTTCTTTGATTTTTTTGCTTATTTGGTTGAGGTTTTGAATCATGGGTTAGAAAAGTTAAAGGGGGATGTCATCAATGTTCATTTAAAGGATTATTCCTTACTTATGCATATGCTATTGTACGTAGGCCAAGATGAAGGGTTATGGCCAGAAGAGTTATGTGTCAGGACATATGACAATGCTGGGATGAGAAAACTAGTGCAACTATGGGTTTCTTCATGGGACCAGAGGTATGTGAATAATCAATATTGCCATTTTGAGGAGTTCTTTGTCAAGCCATTATATAGACTGTTGGGATGCTCGTGGGATCATGCCCTTGCACTAGAGGTTCAAAGATTCCTAAGACCAAAATATTTTGCTGAAGATCCCTCAATTGAACACAATTGGGGAGTTTGGTATTTTTTTTCAAACTGCACACAAGTTAGGGTATACGGGTTCGAAGGGAGACCATACTTACTACCACATATAGTCCCTAACAAAGTGGCTTGTTTGGAAATTTTGAGGCAACTGTCAATAGTGAGTACAAAACATCTGACAAGCCATGGGAAACAATCAATTGTACCTGGGTTGTTAGTATTTTCAGATTTTATTGTGAAAAGTTCAAAAAGTTATGGCCTGCTACCGACAAAATTGGATTATTATGGCATGGCTATGGGGGATCCAAGGCCCAATTTTGATCCTAAAGGATACATAAGGATAGCCCGGTCATCACAAAAGTTGAAGGCTGGAGAGCATAAATCTTACCTACTGGATGACCTCATTAAGAACATTGGCAAAGAAGAGGCCAAAGTAAAGCGAATAAAGTTTAAGAAAGCAATGCAGGCTTATAAATGGAAGATTTTTAGAAGGAAAATGGATGAGAACGTGCTACAAAAGATTGAAGACCCATTGGAGTTGGCCAACAAACTTATGGAGCATGAATTGGAAATACTTGAGGGAGTCCCGCCTCATGTTTTTAGGGATTACATTGATACTATTAGGAATACAGAGCCTTTGGCTCATATGTCTCCTGCTTCCACATCTGGCATCATTCCATTCACTCCTTGAGAGGATTACCCCCTGGTTATGCAGAGGATACACCGATAGACTTGGCAATAGGACAACTAAACATTCGAGAAGTGGGTGACATCAGATTCCTGGAGCATGAGGATTTCATTGCTGATAGTGACTTCATTGCTTCCAAGGAGTTCACCGCATTCCTCTATCAACACAAAGGATCTCAAATTAGGAATAACATGAGAAATAGTGAAGAAGAGCAGCAGCTTCAAAAGTTACAAGAGGAGATGGATCTTGTGATGAGAGAAATGACACTTGAGAAGGGAAGATAGTTACTTAAGGAAGCTGGTGTGCTATTATACTTTGGATGGGACATGAGCTCTGCCTTGTTGTTTGATGGATTCCTCAAGAAACAGGACCCAAGTAAGCAAATGATGCCAAAAGAGATTGACAAACTCTTTAGAGGATCAGGATATGATCCAGATCAGAAGGCTCTTCTACAATGGGGTATCTATCCCAAAGATAAAAGACCTATATTGGTTGATACAAAAGAAGCTTTTGGACATTTGATGGTGCAGCAGGTTGGAAAGACTGACCCTAGAATAATTGCCAAACTAAATTTGGATGTCACTAAACTAAACCAAGATCAGATAGAGTTTCTGGTTTGAGAAAATTCTACATACAAAAGCCTATATGAGAAAACCGATGAAGAAAAATAGAGGCTGCAAGCAAGATTGCTTCAGATTGATACAGGTACCAGTCAAACAGGGATGACATATGGTGTTGATAGAGATGCCATGGATGCCTTGACAGATGCTATGTACTAGAGGAACAGGACTGAAAAGACATCTCGGCAAGTAAAAAAGGAACATCAAAAGATGGATAAGTTAGTTCTCAAGGTCATTGAGCATAGATTCAAAAGTATGGTGCAGGTTGTAGAAATCTATTAGAAGACATACACTGGAATAGTCAAAGCTTTGAAAGAGCATGAAAGGCTCAGGTCTCAGTTGGAAGGCATGATGAATGACAACAGTCTGATGAATCCAGGTGAGAAAATTGAAGCCGAGGCTTACTTGAAGTCCCATGATGAATTGGCAAATCAATTAAGGAAAGAGCTTCAGAGGCTGGACGATGGGAATACCCCTAGGGTGCCCTCTTTTTATAGTAATGGTGAGTTAGTATCATTGAAATAGTGGAAACAAGAGTTTAGTGATGAGAAGAATCGAGCAGTAGTAGAGTTGGATTGGGACAAAGAATTGTCACTTTGTGTTAACCATATTCTATCCAATCATTTCTAGATAGAAAGTGACATGAGGACACTAAACAATGACGTTCTAATGTATAAAGATGATAAGTACATTGAACACATAGGAATGCTGAACTTGTTTATCTTCTATTTTGTTAACAAAAGTGCTAATTAAAAGTTATGTGCTGAAAAGCCACGATGCTTGGTGACAATGTATACCCTCATATAAATGAGGGAACTTTTGTAACAATAAGGATCATTAGAGAAGAAGTAGAATATAGCCTCAGGCTTACTATTGTACCATTTTGCGAACATACATAATATAATCAGTCATCTTTCCTTTGTGTATATGCTGTGGATTAATGCATCTTTCTGTAGGTAGTTGCTTGTGATATTATCTAAAGGAGATAAGGTTACTTGTGTTCTTCCAGTAAAACTTTGTGTTTCATATTGTGGATTTGAATAAAAGATTTACTTGCGAATATAGTTTTGTATATAGTGCGCCTACATATTATCTCAACCATGGTGCGCTTGCATATGTATATAGTTTTGTTTATAGGTGGAAAGCCCGAGGTTTAATGTCGAACTTGATTGCTTTGATACCATATGTAATATTCCATTAATTCTATACTTAAAGAAAATAAATTGTGATCTATATTAAGATAAAAAATTGAGCATTTCAAAATAAAACATAACTACTTCAGTTGGAGGAGAAAACTAACTAAATGTTCTTCAACATAATAAGAATCTAACTAATTTATCTAAAAGGAAGGTAATCTTTTAACGATAAAAAACATTGAATAAATATTATTAAGCTAATCAATATGAGAAAGGAATTCAAATGGCAAGTTTCATTTTTGAGTGAAGAGATAAAGGTTCAAAGGTTACAATTCATTTAACTTTCCAACCAAAACTTTTTGTATCAAGCCTCGACATAGTTTGGAATAGGGAGAGCATCATCAAGGGCTTGTCCATTCAATCATAGACTTGCCAGTCTCGCATGCCCCTTCCAATTGGAAGAGACCCAACCCTTCATGAGGGAGCATTCTAAGGATTGGGTCTCTTTTACATCTGGCCATCTGATCTTGGTGTTCAAAACCTACACGCAACTAGTCAGTCACACACTATAGGTATCCCCTAACTACTATGACCATCTGACTAGTAGGTGTATCTAGTTGATGTGATCTAACAATCACTTAGATAAAGAATCACCATCTTGGCCAAGGTTTTAACATTGCAAGAACCAATGCATTGCTAGTGTTCACCTCGAGAGTCAAATTCAAAAGACAAAGACAACATATCATCATTGAGCAGTGATCTGAAATGCAAATTATAGCAAGGTATTGTGACTATAAGATATAAACCATCCTAGGAGCCTCCAATATATCAAAAGTTGAGAAAGTAGCAAGCTTACTGTACAAAGACAATCATCACTATAAAGTTGCAGTCAAGTTCAAAGCATTGATTTGTGGGAACAAAGGGTTTCATATGGGGATAGAGCAGTCTCATGAAATATCATGACAGTCATAATCATAATCTAAAGAGTAGTCAAATCTTCAAGATAGATTAGTGATAGTGTAGTCATTCATTAATTGTTTTGGACATTTCAAGCTATGTTTTCCTAATAGATGGTCAAGTATAGAACAACAACACTTAGAAAATATAGTCTAGAGAGATTGGAGTCTATAGTAAAGCCAGTAGGCAGACATACCTAGTACCAAATAAAATGACAGTAATCAAGTCTACTGAGTGAAAAAGAGCAGTGTATAAGTTTCTAAAAGGTCTTTCCAAACCTTAACAACAAATAACACGTTATTGTTGCAACATTGTCAAAACTTGACAAGAACAACACCTTATAACCTCAAGAGGCATAACAGTCATAGGGCAACTCATGTCAAATGTGAAACTCAATACAATAAATAATCTTAGTTTGTAGCCCTATAGCATCATAATGCAATCCTTGACCAAGTATGCATACAAGAAACATCTAGTTCTATTAAGGCACAAGCATCAAAGTCAGAGGTTATGACAACTAGTCAAAAACATCAAGTACAAAAAGGTTAGTCTCAGTCACTAGAACACAATTTGCAACATGCATTAGGAGTTGTCCTCCTTACAAATTGTGAAACATTAAAAAGGTATTATCAAAGATACAACCACAATTAAAAGAGGAAGCTTACAAAGATAGGACAAAGCTAGGTACAGTCATAAGTCAAGGCAAATACATAGTTGAAACTTAGTCCAAAATAGTGAAGAAGTGAAACAAATGACATGAGAAGTCTAAAGAAGTATTATAGCAATCATGAGTCAAGGATTAATGAAGAGATTTTTTGCATCCATGATACAATCCTTAAAATCATCCATGATACAATCTCAAACACACTTTTTACTGTTCTCTTGGTGATTGTGCCCAATTGTGTATGTCTTGCTTATGTATGAAAATGGCATTTTGCAGCTTTCCACCGACGATGTATTTGAGATGTCTTTGATTTAGATATGGCATGAGCTTAGTCATAGAGTGAGACTAGGGAGTTGGACCATCTCAACCATGGTGCGCCTGCATATGTATATAGCTGGGGAACTCACAATACTGGTTCCCACTTTTTGACCAACTTTGACACTTATCTGAATATTTTGAAAAAAACCTTCACTTTCCGACGCCTATAACTTTTAAACCGTTAAGAATTTGAAGATGATATAAACTACTGATTTTTAACATCTTGTTTGTAGATTCTAATTTTTTTTTTAAAAATTTGTTTGAATAAAATTTTATTGATTTTTCCATCTCCCTCAAAAAGTAGTTTTTACAGCAAACAACATTTTTTAAGAGTGATGTGTATCCCAAAACGCATAATTTTTTTTTTATAAATGATAAAAAATTAATTCTTTTGAATTTTGGTTTGTAACATCTGTTGGTATTTTGGTATGGTTTTGTCATTGATGTCAACACCTACTGAAACACTAGCACTTTGGAGATCCAACAACATTCACCGACAAGCAAGTAACTATTGCACAGTTACTGGTATATGGTTCACCGGTAGGATATAATGTTCACCGGCACTTGGAATGATATGGAAGACACTTGGTAATGTCAAAGACATCATGTGGACACTTTGTTTTGAAGAATTAATCATTGGTATATTCATATTTGCATATTTGCTTTTACCGACAAATAGGTCCAGGGTTACCTAGGGTTACACCGATAGGTTTATCTTTTCCAGATCAGTATGGCACGCTATGGAGATGATTTATTATTGTTGTAAATGCATTAAGCCAACATGTTCAATTGGTTATTGCATCAGATATTATATTGTTTGTAAAATGTTTTTATTGTAATATCTTGTAGAGCCGACCTACTAAAATTGGTCTTAGGTTATGATATAAATGTAAGATCTTATTTGTAAGATCGAATGTGGAATGCAAAGAAGAATTGTGAGAAGGTATATGCGAGATTAAGTAGAGGTATACACGAAGACATCATTTGAAGGTGAAGTTAGGTTTTTGTAGAAGCATATTAGCATTACACCCGTACTGAATCCAACATATGAAGATGATATTTTGTGCAGTACATTCTTATTGGATTTAACCATCCAACTGTAGTCAGTGTGACTCCCATTTTGTGATTGAGCAGTGAGCTCTAGGCTGTTGGCCTTTCTACATGTGCAAACCCCATTTATGTACACTTACTATCTGCATTAGTATCATCTGATTGTGGGTAAGGTTTCCCACCGTGGTTTTTCCCCTTATAGGATTTCCACGTACAAATATTGGTGTTATGTGTTGTGGATGACTTTATGTTTATGTTTCATACATTAATCTTTACTGGTATAGCAATTTACTGTTAACACTATCTACCAGCATACTTAACTGGTTTACCGGTATTAAGCATTAAGTTGGTTAAATGGTTTTGGTTTAAATTTATTAGACAACTGATTCACCCCCCCCCCCCCCCCCCCCCTCTCAGTTGTCTCCGGGACCTAACACATCAATACCCAGGGCATGCAGTTGGTTTGATAGTGATATGTTGAATATTTTTCATTTTATTAAGTTTTGGAGTTTGAGTAATTATAATTTAGATATAGGTGTACGTTTGAACACATAACTTGTTCTATATATATCAAAATTCAATTTTCTTTTTTTTGTTAGAAAGAAAACATCAATACCTAGTGCATAGATATTTTTCAATTTTTTTTTGAATTAGTTTACTATTTTTCCCAATGCATTGAACAAAGAAGTTCATGTTTGGTGAAAAACCTACATTCATAAGAAATAAAATAAAAATATATTAATGAAATTAAATATATTAATTGTTATACTATTTGGAAATATTATAATAAGGACTAAATACTTAAAAAAAAAACTTTTAAATGAATTAATTTGACCCCCCAAAATCTAATGTAAAATTGGTTTTTTATCAGCATTTGATAGATGCAAAGGAGACTCCATTGCAAGTATGATTTAGAAGTAGAGAAGTTATATCCAAGAAATTTTGATCTAAGAGCCTTTGATTTAACTCTCTTCAATTAATTAGTTAAAATGGGACCTCTTAAAGCTTAAATCATTATATTTTTTAAAAAATGTATGGTTTCAGCAAAAATCAGGATGTACCAAAAAGTGGGAACCAACTTTGTGAGTTCACCTAGTTTTGTGTATTCATTAAAGATTTTCATTTAATTTTAATCAACTAAAGAGCAATATTCATGACTTACAAGTAATAAAAAAACTTACAAGGATGAGGCATATTAATGACTTACAAGTAATAAAAAAACTTACAAGGATGAGGCATATTCATAACTTTTGCAGTCCTACCTTGGATATCAACACTAGAAGCAACTCATATTGTTCGTGTACAGACAAGACAATATGGTTGTTCATTATACCCAGCAACTTGTGGTGTTGTTGTTCGTGTTGGCTCTGTTGGACCCTGCAATTAAGATTCAATATTCATTATTCAATAAGATTAACTATGCAACGTAATGAAATATTGAAAAGTGTGTTATCTTGTTGATCTTTGCTTGGTTTTGAGAATAGTTTAATATTCTCTACTTAACAGGGCCAACCACATGAAGGTGGAAGCTCATTTGGCCCCTCCCCCCCCTAACATCACTCTAAATTCCCCGTTAACATCTTCTAACATTCATTCATTCATTCTTTCTACCATTAATAAAATATAGCATTCATTCATTAATATCACATAATGTTCATTAACACATAACATTGATTAACATTAATTAACATGCAACATTCATCAATATTAATTAACACATATCATCCATAACCATTAATTAGCACATAATTACATTCACTAACACATAAAAATCAGTCATTATCAAATAAGCTAGATTACAATCATTTCTTTCTTTGTTTTTTCTTTGAAGCTATGAAAATAATAAGTGGAACATCGGTTTCTTCATCATTCCCCCCCTTTGCAGATGTTCCACCAACTGCTCATGATCTCGATGTATGCCTAGTCCTATACTGAGGACGAGGATGCTGAAGTGAAGGGGGGTCCTCTGCAATAACAAAGAAATGGGTTAAATTAAAAAAAAATAAAAATTATTGTTACAATTATTTCATTAATTTAGAGAACATAATTGTTGTGCTCTTTACCTGATGGGGCCACATTATTTTGTGTAGCCTCAACCTCAACATGCTGAACACCCTCTAGATCATCTGGAGTTGAAATACTAAAGGTTACATTAATGCTGAACACCAGTTGCAATTATATTTGTTTAAAGCAATAACAGTGGTCCTCTTTACCTAAGTGGGGAACATCACGTTCTTGATGTTGTGTACCTAGATCATGCTCCACTTGCTCACCACCAACTACATGCTCTAAAATATTAACAAAAAAGGTTACATTAATTACTACTCTAATTACAAATTAAGATGTTTAATTGTATTAATAGCTAAATAAATAAATTTGAATAGCAAATGAATACCTCCACTACCGGGACGCACATCTGGACCTTCATGTGCAGGTGGTGTTTCACAATTAGCAGGTTGCATTCCAATGACATGCACATTGTTATCATTGCTGGCTTATTTAAAACAAATACAGTCACTTTATGTTGGAACTCAACATCAATTAGATTATTGGTAAAGTATTCAATTTGAAACAACTTCCATTTAGCATATTTACCTGTGTGATGGATGCACTCGAATGTTGCGTATGCCCACTCAATTCTCGTAGCCAATCAGCCATGACTGAATAGCCTTGTTGGTAGGCAATTCTCTTGTCATCTTCTATGGGCGCTCTATTGAATTCAGAGCCCTACATTTTTACTTGGTACCGTGAATTTTGCTTGCATTGTTTGATAAAAAAAAAAGTGTTTGCAATTTATTAATATTTTGATGCAATATTTCATTTACATGAGATACTTACAATTCGTGCAACAAGTTTCATGTAACCACCAGAGCCAAGTTTGTGTTGCCCATGCTTTTCTTGCCTTGCCTTGGTTGCCTTTGACGTGTCACTCAGTATATAAAAAGTTTGAAATATGTTAGATTATATAAATATAAAGAGTAATTAATTAGTACATAATTACATTCTTAATAGTATCATGTACCTTCTTCTGGTGTCTAGTGGTGTATTTCCTTTTTTCCTTTCAATTTTCTCCTTGGCATCCAAAATTAGGTCCTTCCACTCCCTCTCTGGAATCATGGGGGGACGCTCGTACTTTAGGTTCCTCTCCAAATGGTTCCTGTATTGGTCCCTCACATACTTTAGATATGTGCCAACTTTTTCAAGGAGCTTGGTTTTGTCAAAGGTGTCATTTCCAAACCACTCAACCATTTGGTTTTTCAATTCATCTTTTAACCTTTTTTCTTGGTCATTCCACCTTTTAAAGCAAAAACAAACCTGTTAGATTCAGAAATGAACTGAAGCTACATTTATTACACTTCAAGAAATGGATCAAAGGAAAACTATTCTAGCAATGATATGAAATCAAAAGTGGATTAGGGTTAGTTCACATATGATGTACCATCTTTTATGTATGGTGGGCCCAAATATCTGCAATGCAATGTCACTAAGATGTTTATAGAAAATATCATTGCCTGCAAAAAATTCATGGGATCATTAGTCCAAAATGAGTGATCATAAAGTAAATTACAATTAGTATAAATAATAATAATTTTAAAGTACCTGGAACCTTTTGTATATTTAAGGGAATCATTTCTTCATCGCTCACCACCAATGTGGCCTGAAACGTTCCCGTACTAGCAATACGAGAAGATCTAGGAAATGATGGTATGTTATCAGCAGTATTCGCCTCTGGCACATCCTCATGTGCATCTCCTCCTGCAAAAAATGAATCCACTATGAAATGGCATTAGAATTCAAGAAAGAACACTTGAAGGGAAATAAACACATGAAAAAAGATAGAGCAAAAGAGGGATCTACCAACAGTAAGCAGGCCAATATGACGTGCACTAGAGGATGTATGCATGCTACGTGTTGCCGACATTGCAGTCAGCAATATAGGTGAGGGTAACCTCTGATGAGGCGGCGGTGGCATTTGCACAGTAACTTTGACAACACCTAAAGAATAATACATTAAATATATCAAACATTAAATATATGAAAAGTGCAAGAATTATAAACAAGGATGAACCTTTATTTTGAAAATTGACAGTATCAAGTATGATGTGTTTTGGGTACTCAGAGTGATAAGCCAAGCAAGTGATAATACAAGAAAATCGTCATCACCTGAAGATCCTGCAACACCCTGATTGTGGGAACGACTTTGATGAGGGCACATAAATTGCTGTAAAAACAATACGTACATATTTTAGTTAATGACATAAAAGAGAATAAAATATAAACCATTATTGAACTTTAGTTATAATTAAAGCTTTCATTACTGCTTACTTGCAAGTTTTCTAATGTCCGAATCAATAATGCCACCCTCTCTCGTATCTCATCAGTGATAGGATGTACGGCTACCAAAGCAACAATCTCTTTTCTAATTTTTATAAGAGGCATTTTAAACAATTTCATAAGGTCTATGGGATCTTCAGGGTCATCATCGCTTAACCCTATTGATTCCACATCCCTAGAAAGGTGCTAAGGTACTACAATTCCCTTTCCCTTTCCCCGAACATCCGTCTGTGTCAAGAATATCATTAACAATTACAAAATTAGTATAAATCACTAAAAAAAAGAACATAATAATGTAACATTTTTCTTCTATCTAATTTGTACAATTACAATGAGGTTTATCTGCTCGGTAGAAGTGTCGCAAGCTACATCTCTTTTTGCGATATGCGATGGATCCATGTCGGCCTGTGACAAAGAAAAAATATTAAAAATGTTAGCGAAATTAAACCAATAGACTTAGCAAAAAAACTTCATAATAAAATGGTATATTGGATTTATAAATTGGAGGTTGGTTAATTTAAATGGTATCTAGTATGTACCACCCCCATGATATTAACTTTGTTTCTATCTGTACGTATCACATTTAGCATCACATATCATGTGTCATCATAAACATGTAATCCATCACATATGTATCATAAATCACCATCCATCACATAGGTAATAAACAATCCACATTCTATAAATAAACACAAAGTTCAAAAAATGTCACATGCATCATCATAAACATTTGATCCATCACATATGTATTTTAAATCAACATCCATCACATAGCTAATAAAAAATCCAATTTCCATAAATAAACACAGTTTAAAAATTGTCACATAAATAGTCACTCTCCTTATCTCCATCTCCATATTAAAAGGTGCATCATGAATTAATTATGTAATGGCATTAGAATTTAAAACATAATGAATTAATTATGTAAAAAAAATTCTATCAGGAAGTCAATATTAAATATATAATATACTAATCGCATACCTCATACATTTCATTCTTCATCATCATGAAAATCAAGGTCATCATCGCCATCATCATCATCATCATCATCATCATCATCATCATCATCATCATCATCATCATCATCATCGTCGTCGTCGTCGTCGTCGTCGTCGTCGTCATCATCGTCGTCGTCATCGTCGTCGTCGTCGTCGTCATCATCGTCATCATCGTCATCATCGTCGTCGTCGTCATCGTCGTCATCGTCATCATCGTCGTCATCATCATCGTCGTCGTTGTCGTCGTCGTCGTCATCGTCGTTGTCATCATCGTCGTCATCGTCGTCGTTGTCATCATCCTCATCATCAACATCTTCGCCATCATAATCACCATCATCACCATCACCATCACCATCACCACCATCACCATCACCATCACCATCACCATCACCATCACCATCACCATCACCATCATCATCTTCTTCTTCTTCTTCTTCTTATTCTTCTTCATCGTCATTGAGAAACTATTGATCGTGATCATCATCCACTTCATCTTCTACTTCTTTGGTATCTTCTTCTTCCATCACATTATACTTTATCGACCTTCCTCTTGGATCATGTCTAACAAGAAATGACCAACCCGGTTTATGTGGAACCTCTGAGTAAAATACTTGATCACATTGGCTTGGAAGAACATAGGGCTCATCCCCAACTGGTTCAAATGACCTTGTATTTAGCATTATAAAACCATTATCATGTTCAATAACAGTTCTATCAGGATCATTTTTATTCAATCGTAGCTTGTACCATTTGACGACGAACAAAACTAATTTGAAGGAATTAAAGTCACACTCAAGTATATCATCCAAAATGCCATAGTATCAATTTTGAGACTGTTGAGGATGAATGCCATTTCTCGATGAAATATTTGTCACCTCAAAGACTCCAGTGATGTCAGAATCACAAGTTTTCTTCGTGTCATCCAACTTTTTTATGCGAAATTTATGACCATTGCAGCACATAGCATTGTGGTGTTTGACCTGCGATATGTAAAACATGTAAAATTTATTGCATTGTGAGTTGATAAACATATGGGTGATTAATAAATTTATATGTACCTGTTTATCTCTTAAACCATATGCTATATCAATTTACCTTTGCGTAACATTGGAATCTCCATTACGATGTGCTTCTTTAACCAATGAAGCCACACCTTCCCATGTTAACGTGCATCCAGAATGTTGATAACATTCAATCCATACCATCATCCAATCAAGATTGTTTGAAATATAGAAATGTAGTGCATCCCACTCTCGACCAACTGTACAAAAAATAAATAGACGTCTTACAATCGATTTATTTTGAATATTAAGAATTAATTAGCTACAATAACATCTTATAATTACCTCTCACTTTCCTCAATCTACCTTTCCCCATCAAGTACTCCCCTTCGAATTTGTTAATGGTGCTGGGATCCCAAATGCGATCCACGTGGATCTTTGCTGCAAACTTAGGAAGATATTCAGAAATGTACACCATAGTCTGGTATACCATATATCCCTCCACCATAGAACCCTCAGGATGTGTTCTTTGTCGAACCAAAGCCTTCAAAAATTTCAAGTGCCTCTCAACCATCCACATTGACCTAGTGTGTACAGGTCCACACAATTCAATCTCCTCAACTTGGTGTATGAGGTAGTGTTCTTGTGCATTGAAAAAAGATGGAGGTAGACACTTTTGCATTTCACATATCAAATGAGGAATTTTTCTCTTCCAATATTTTATATCGTCTTTA
This sequence comes from Cryptomeria japonica, assembly GCF_030272615.1. Classification (NCBI taxonomy): domain Eukaryota; kingdom Viridiplantae; phylum Streptophyta; class Pinopsida; order Cupressales; family Cupressaceae; genus Cryptomeria; species Cryptomeria japonica. The sequence continues at coordinate 443,010,707 of NC_081407.1, read as the reverse complement.
TGGATTTATTTACATGACAACCACCTACAAGGTATTCAAGACGCAAAAAAATATATTACATAACAAGTAAAACAAATCGCAAATATAATATCTATACAACAAACTAAACAAATATCACTACTTACCTCATGTATTTTCCAAGATCATATATGAATTGCTTGATATTATTGTTGAAGTCGTCTGGGAGAGATAGAGGTAGAACGTACTACAACAATTATAAAATTATCTTTTCATTTTTTTGTAACATAATGAAAAGTGCACGTACGTGCAGTACTTAAATACATACTAAAAACACAAGAACATGAACTACCTTAATGAAGGTATGCCAATCATGTGTTTTCATCCTTGGCCCAAATTCACTTTTCTTTGATATGAGATTGTTTATGTTTGCTGCAAATCCTGTGGGAAATTGAATTTTTCGTATGACTTCTTTTATAGCATTGCTTTGCTGGTCCATTAATAACCAAGGAAGCTCACTTATATTAATCTGGTCTCCATGGCTATTTGATTAAATGATATTTATCATTGCATGATTGGAATCCTGAATGTCACTACATATTTTGACAATTTTTTCTTTTTCACGCCTTCCATCCAATATTTTCCATACTGTCTCTGTTATATTCTTTCCAATATGCATACTATCAAACAAATGAACAATTTGTAACTGCTCGTAGTAGGGCAACCTACTAAATTGTTGGGGATAACTTTTTAGTCCCTTAGGAAGGTGGTCATTTATGCCTTCACGACCTTCATGATCATCAATAAACAAAACAAAATAGAAAAGATGTTTTATGACAAACCAATAGATGGAATGGCATTACCTTGATGATTAATTCTATTATATTCCAACTTCCACAGGTGAGGTGTCATTCTTCATGGCTTTGATGTATTCTCTTCTTTCCCATTGAAAAGATATTTTTCAGTATTTCGATACTTATGATTTTTGTGTAGAAAGTGCCTATACTCATCAAACACCTACTTTCCTAAAAAATTTGAATGATGAGATTTCATCTTTGGACCACAAACAAGACATGCAAATTTTCCCTTTGTTTGAAGACCTAAAATATAATGTATAATTTGATGATTTTTTGAATTATAATGTTCATGCACAACTTAAACACTATAACATACCACAAAAATGTGTTAGCCCTGGGGCATCGTGTATTGTCCATAGAAGCATCGCATGGAATTGAAATTGTCTTTTTCCTATTGGTCTAGAGACATCATACATAGTGACACCATTCCATAACTCTAGCAACTCGTCAATAAGAGGCTCGATATATACATTCATATCTTTAACTTGGTACTTACCTAATCGAATGAACAAAAACATTACATAATTATTATGACCATTTTACTGCAATATTTATAATTAAATTTAGATGACTATATTTAAATGATAAAATACCTAGAACAAACATTGCCAACATTATGTGCTCCCTCTTTATTGACATCCTTGGAGGAATGTTATTGTTGATAACAAAAACAGGCCGCACTGAGTAAACAGATCTCATCTCTCCAAATGGATTGACACCGTTCGCTACCAATGAAAGCCTGAGATTACGAGGTTTTTCTTTAAAGTGTGGCCACTTTTCCTCTATGTCCATAAATTCTAAACCATCCACAGGCATTCGAATAATGTCATCTCGACTTCTATTGCGTGCATGGTAATCCATAATTTGTGCCAAGCTAGTGCACTTGAATAATCATTGCATACGTGGAATAATGGGAATATAGTGAAGAACCTTGCGAGGAACCCTTTTTGTTATTTGATCTATTCAATATCTACTGATATGAAATTCAAGGCATTCGGTTCTAAATTCATGTTGTTTGTGATATATAATATGACCATTGGGACAAGCATTTATTGCTTGATACTCCATTCCAATATGTTTCATAGCGGCAGATAATTCTCGGTATGAGCGAGGTAGAATATTTGATGGTGGTAACAAAAACTCACCTATCAATCTACAACAAAAAAATATAATTTTTTATAATAAAGAATATTAATGGTACAACATGATTCATAGTTTATTATGACATATATGACATACCTTAACATATGTGACATTGTTATGTTGGATAAACCATTCATAACCTTCAAGTTCACCAACAACAATACAACGGAGAGAAGAGTTTCCTGCGAGCCTTCGTAAAGGGCCTCAGATGCCTTCTCAAGTAGAGGGACATCATGAACAACATCAAGGTGATCTTGATCACCATGATCAGCTGCGCGAGTACTAAATGAGTCATGGATCAATGTATTTGTACCATCATCTTCAATTGTGTTTTCTGGCTCATGATCATCATCTTCCATGGGATCATTATCTTCAGCGTTGATATTCACACCTCCATGTTCATCCACTTCAAAAACCATATTCTTAGGGTTGTGTTGATCCATACCATGTGCTCTGGGGTGCTTGACCTATATAAAATTGATAAACATAAATAAACAGTGATCATGATCTCATCATCACATGATTTATTATGTATATAAATTGTTAAAACAATATAATGAAAAAATTACCAATGGATGATAATCATGTCCACCTTCAATGTGAACATGCAGCCTACAATGTTTCTTCACTATTTTGATTAGAAGTCTTCTAGTCTTTAACCCCTTACAAATTTTGCACGGACAATAACGTTTTCCATCACCTTTTCTTTTCAAGTTAGACCACAATCTAGCAATTGTCTCCTTATTTTGTTGTTCATTGATATTGTCTGACATGGTCTTTCTTCATAGGAAAGAAAATAGAAATTATCAGATTTCTAGTTTTCTTATGGTACATCACACAACATGGAAAACAAGAAATACTCAATAAATAATAGGAGTCATTGATCTAGTATTATCACAATCTGCACTTGGCCTTCAATATTTTCTCCTCCTAACACTGTTTATCCATTACTTGTCAAGTACAAAATTCTAAAAACTGTGGCTATCAAAATACATAAGACAACATTGTAGCATCTTATAATCATCTGTTATAAAACCAAAGCACTTGGGAGTGACTCTTTTGTTTGTCACAGTCCAAGAAAACGATGTCTACTAGAGCCTTGAATAACTGACTAGAAAGATTTTTAATTCCTTTTCTTTTTCCTTCTGATTTTTTCACTGTCACTTCCATCCTTTGAGTTAGATGCCCTCGCCCTTTTCTTTCTTCTTATTTGTTCATACTCATTGTCATGCTTTGAATTATTTTTCTTTCTTGGTGACTCCTTACTGCTCTCACTGTCTGTTTCATTCTCAGAATCTGAGTCTGATGTATCAGAATCTGACGAACCTGATGAACTAGAAGAATCGTCATTAGAGGTAGATTCATCTAATTCAGGAATAGACTTTTGTTGCTACATTACAATCCTTGGCATATTCTTCAAATACTCACGTAAACTCTCAGTGATACCACCAAGACCAATAGAAGTAAAGAAATTGATAGAAAACCATGAATTTTTGGGATTGTCCTTTGGAGAAATTGAATCAAAAGACTCCTGCATTGTTGGATCGTTCAACCTTTCATTAAGCAACAATATACCAAGCTGCTCTGCCAGCTCCTGCAAGAGAATCTTTATAAAAATACGGGAAGAGGAAATAGTATCTTCCTCTGTCATACATATATAAGCAAGACCATGCCATGGAAGAGCATCTGTGCCAAGTAAGTGGACCAAAAACTTTGCAACATTACACAGTTTATTTGTTTCCAGTCTGTGTATCATAGAATACTGTTGTACAAAACACTTATCAAAAAATTCCTCATAAATTTTATTGATCATATAGAATATTTTCCCAAGAAGACCATAATAATGAAGGTATGTTCTCTCTTGACCAGGTTCAAGCTTTATCTTTAGTAGCTTATGACCAGCTTCCTCAAAATCAACACTTGACATGATTGTCAAATAAATTGAAAGTCTTAAATTGACCAAGTTTGTCTTAGTCTCATCCTGTATTCTTAGTGCTTCCTCACCTTCCTCATCATCATCATCATCATCATCATCATCATCATCATCATCATCATCATCATCATCATCATCATCATCATCATCAAAACTCAGTGATCAAAACTTTGTCTGTGTTAGAAACTAGTCTCTGTCCAGTCCTCTATCATATGAGTCTACTATTTTGTCATCTGGCTATACATATACTATCATACAAGTCTTCTTTTTTGTTGTCTGGTTATATAGATGTTATCGTATGGGTCTAAATTCATCCTATTAGTTTTTCATTTGGTCCTTTCAGAATTATCGTCTTGATCCAAGAGAATTATCGTATGACCTTTGAAACACTGTTGTACGAGTGATCATTATCCTCATCAGATTGTTGTTTGGAGAACTTTAAACTGTCGTGCGAGTATAGGTAGAAACTCGTATGAGAAACTGCCTATGTCATCTAGAACATAATAAATTTTTGTCTGGGTCTGAACATTCTGTCGTACAAATTTCTGATTTTGTTAGTCCAGAACTTGTCTGTTTTCATACTTTTCCAGAGCTGTCATACTTGCCTAATCAGACCGTAGTGAGCGTAAATCTAGTCATCATAATTCTGAGCATAAACAATCTTGATAGTGTACCCCTGTCGTTGTGTTGCATGATTTTGTCGATCATCTTTTAGCTAGTTCAATCAACTACTTATCAAACTTAAGTAACTTAGATCATGTCTTATACAAGATAGATCGTTCCTAAAATCAGACTGAGTCTTAGTCACTTCTCTCAAATCAACCTAAGTTACTTAGATCACATTTTATACACGATAGATCGTTCCTAAAACTAGACCGAGTCTTAGTCACTTCACTCAAATCACTATGTTAAAATGTGTAACTAGCTCTGATTTAATCTTGACTTCTATATCACATCTAGCTCTCAGTCCCATTAGTTGTAAATGCCTGTTCGAACCATAAGCTCTTCTAAAAATTCTGACAAAAGTAAGAAGCCCATGGCTACCTTGGCCCAACAAATTCAAGATCTCAAGAGAGAAATATATGACATTCAAGCCCAACAACAAGATTCAATGACCCCTCTTGAGATAAAATTTCATAATATCAAGAACACTAGACTTCAAGAAATGCTAAAACAATTATACAAGGTGGAATAGAAAGTAATTGAAAATAAAAAATTCAAATCTCATACAAGATCACAAGACACCTTCACCAAGACAAAAAGACATCTATCCCCTAGATAGACAGTTTACACCTTTGGGGTAATCTATTGAGTCAGCTTTGGAAGAGCTTCTTAAGCACAATCTTATCATATTGCCTAAAAAGACCACATGGGGATGTGAAATTTTGAGTAATTATTGTGCATATTATAGGCATAACAAACATAAGACTTCAATGTGTATAAAATTCAAGACCTCCTTGATGATGGTGTTATTGAAATTGAAGATCATAATAATTCACCTAAGGAGAAACCAGATGTCATTGCCAAGCATGATCAAAATGATGAACCTGTGTATAGAAATGGCCTACATGTAGCCTCCATCTCCTAAGGATTCTCAACAACAATCCATATCATATCCCTCAAATAATCAACATAATGATGAAACTTTTTGTGTTGACCCTCAAGAGCTATCGCAAAGGCCATCCCATCCAATGGTTGAAAAAGATCCTATCTCTATAGAATCCCATGATGATCCCCTTATACCTTTCCATTTCTTCCAAGATGATCCCCTTCCATCTCAAGAGCAAAGCATCCTTCCAAATCCCATTCCTAATCCTCTTTCTAAGTAAGATCATGATGCCTCTTCCACCTTTTCAAACGATCCTATTCAAAATGAAGAGTCAAACACCCTTCCTACTCTATCCAATGGTCCTATTCCACTTCAAGATCAAATTATACCTTCATCTAGTTGTCATAATCCTCCATGTTCACCTCAAGGATCCGTCATGCCTACAAATCCCTCTCATGATCATAAAAGTCAAAATATTTATAAATGCAAAGGGGTGGACCTACATAAGCAAGAACCCCTCCATATTAAAGAAAATATTAAGGGTCATGGCCTCTATAACATTCCTCAAGATGTTGGTATCCCTACTAAACCAAAATCCAAATACATGCCTTCCCCTTCATCTCTTCCATCCATTTTAGGACCCTATATCCCCCCATCCCTTATGTAGAATCAACAAAGGCATACATCTTTGCACCTTCCATCCATCTAAAAGGACACAAAGTCCCATTGAGAAAAATAAAGAAAAATCAACAGTTATATGGGTTCCTAAGGCACATGCAGAAGCAATGCGTTCCAAGGAACTACAAAAGCATGAAAAATAAAAAATGATGTGGATCCCTAAGAGACTCCTTGAAGCACAACAATCTAAAGAAAAATCCGAATCAACATCCAAAATTGTTGTTCCTCCATCCAAAATTTCCAAATATATTCCTCCATCACGTCATTCATTTTGGATCCTTATGTCCCAAAATCCCTAGTTGTTCCTTCATCCAAATCTCAAAATCTGAGATCCACTTTTCCTTCATCACACCACACCTCAAGATGTGTGCCAATGTTGATCCGGCCAATATTTCCATTCACTCATGCACCAACCTTTCAATATCCGATCCATTATCCAACACCTCTTTTTCACCCTTCCATCCCCCTTATCCAATCCTTTGCATAATACTTTACCCTAGTTTCATCAAAAAATCCAAAAACTAAGGAAATCAACATTGGGGATGTTGAACATGAACACTTAGTTGAGTCCTTATATCCTATTGGAAAAAGACATCTTTATCCAACTCTTCAAACAAATACCAATGAACTACCTACACAAAACTCCCCGACCCTATGAACAACATGCACTTTAAACGATATTATATCTAAGGGTTGGGTTAGTTTAGCATTTTCTTTCTGAACTGCATATCATTTTCTTAAAAGCACTACATCACATATAGTTTTTTTTTTTAATGCATCACATTCACAAATTTTTTGCATTTGCATATAGCAGCATTAATCAAACAAGGCAACTATCCAATTTTATCATTTGTTTGCATTCAATACAAACAAGGGTCGTCTCCTTTATTAGATATTAGGAAATGAAGTCTTTTAGGCCCTAAAGTCATTCATTTTTAACATTACCCTGTGACAGCGCTTTACTTATGGTTGGGTAGCGATTTTACTATTTGAGACTTGTTAACCCAAAATCTATCAATTTCAATATCTCAAACACATTAACAAAATCTCTAATCCATTCTAGGCATCTAGTTGATCATATGACTGGTGAAAAATCTAAAATTCTACTTCAGTGCTGCTGTAATTGTCACACCCAGGTAGGTTTCATTATTTACAAGTCAAGGCAAGAAAATAAAAAAGAAATAGTGCTATGCCAAATATTCATCTCAAGGCAAAAGAGCAATGATATATAACTAAAATATCACGCATACAAATGCGACAAAAAGCTTGACTATGGGAACATGCAAGTAACTCCATCAGGGCTATGGACGCCTGCTAGCAATGGAGAAATATTTGAGAAATTACAGTCTATAACCTCGTTGGAGCTCTAAAAGCTTGCTGGTAGTGAGGCTCTATTCAGGATGCTTTTGAAGCTAGGATAATCCATGTAGTTAGTTATATAGAATGCTAAGGATCTTTAGTGAGCACAAGAGCAGGAATTAACTCATTTACACTCACATGGGCAAAAGAAGATAAAATTTTTAAGAATCAGTGGGGAAGTTTTCCACGTCCCATTTGTAAATCCTACTCACTAAGTGTGTTAATTTGGATGTTCCAAGGGACCTTAAGGATCGATTGACTTCTTCTCTATTAAATTTTTTGTACCTCCAATCCAATTGGTGTATTACAAAAGGTTGAACAAACATGATCATCCTTGTTCGAATAGGAAATGCATCTTCATCATGCATATTGCATTAACATAGGTCATATCAAAAATTCATTATCTCCACATGCATTCTGTAGATCATCATGTCATATAGGTTTGTATACTGGGGGCATAGCCGAAAAAAATCCTAAAAATAAAAAAATGTCCTGAAAAAATCATAAAATATCCCCAAAAAAATAAAAAATAAAAAACTGACAAAATCAAAGCAAGAAATCATAGACCATCCTTAAAACCAAATCAACCACAGACAAACTCTCAAGGTCTGCAATCATACTTATCTCATGTCTTGTTAATCAATCTATCAAACTCTATCAAACATTAACATGTCTTATACAAGGAAGGGTACACTCGAAATCAGACAGATCGGTCTTATACGAGGTACTTACTCTTTGAAACCAAAAATTCCTATCAATGATCAAATCAAAACAATGACATAGATCAATATCGATTCTGGATTTTGTTCAGGTTAGTCTTATCTCTTGTACTGAAGTGTTGCATCTTTGCTTTAGCTTGTACATATCTTTTAGTCACTTTTGTGACATCCTGGTTCTTTTGAAACCCTCATAGCTTGAAACCGATCAACGTCCTAGTCTTAGGGTAATCGACTGATCAATTTACATTTCCTAAGTAGTTTAACCAAGTCATCTTTTTGTTGGTAGTACTAGGTCATCCAATCTAAGTCAGTCACCTGTCTCCTATCCACTACAGAGTTTTATCACTGAGTAAACAAGCAAAACAAGAATACTATGAACAATCATTACACTATTTGAGATATGATTGAAATTTTCTTTGTGTGTTGTCTTTTACATTGGTTTTAAATTATTATTCCCTTTGAGTAACTCGAGGAATTCTATCTTGACTAAGAGGAGAAAGGATTGGGCGCATAATACTTTTCTTTTTTTTTTGCTTGTAGGAATGATTTCGATGATCTAGAAACATCTAATCACCTGGGTGTCTGTGATAAGTGCCTTCACATTAAGGTGAAATCACCACACATACCCCGACTCTGCTTTTTTGTATGGTAGAGTGAGGTTGGAGTAATTTCTTTGTCTGTTTTGAGGGAATTTCTTTAATGTGCAATCTGGATGCATGTGTAATCTGTCCAAGGCTATCAATGATAAAAGGGTCATTACGGACAAGATAATTGATATTGCATATGCAATGGAAGGACCTCTATTTTGCTTGTTGTGTTTGTAAAACACTCAGTGATGAAAATTAAGCATACCAAATCCAGTGACTAAGTTTAAGTTGCATTCATTCTAAATTTTGTGCATTTCAAGTGATTTCGACATGATAACAATGATCTCTTTATCTTTTGAATGAGAGTCTGAAGCAATCATCATTTCTCAGCTAAGTGGTACCCTTTTTCATCATCGTTTCTCTGATCGAGTACTTGTGTATTGAGATGGTTAGCTGCATACATGAGAATCTTATATAGTGTTGGTATTTTGGTATGGTTTTGTCATTGATGTCAACACCTACTAACACTTATCAACTCTGGCACTTTGGAGAATCAACAACATTCACTGGCAAGAAAATGACTCATGCACAGTCACCGGTATCTAGTACACTGGCAGGATATAATGATCATCGGCACTTGGAATGGCATGGAAAAAACTTGATTATGTCGAAGACATCGTTTGGACACTTTGTCTTGAAGATTTGTTTATTGGCATATTTGTATTAACATATTTATTGTTACCGACAAACAGGTCCAGGTTATACACCGACAGGCTTATCTTTTTTAGATCAACATGGCATGCTATGGAGAAGATTTATTATTGTTGTAAATGCATTAAGCCGACATGTTGAATCGGTTATTGCATCAAGCATTAATTTATTTGTAAATTGATTTTATTGCAATATCCTTTAGAGCCGACCTACTAAAATTGGTCCTAGGTTATGATATAAATGTAAGATCTTATTTGTAAGATCGGATGTGGAATGCGAAAAAGGATTGTGAAAAGGTATATGCGAGAATAAGCAGAGCTATACACGCAAACATCATTTGAAGGTTAGAGGTGGGTTTTTGTGAGGACAATCAAAACTACATCGATACTAAATCTAGCATATGAAGATGCTATTTTGAGCAGTACATCATTATTGGATTTAACCATCCAATTGTAGTCAGTGTGACTCCTATTTTGTGTTTGAGCAGTGAGATCTAAGTGCTTGGCCTTTCTGCATGTGCAAACCCCATTTGTATACACATACTATCTGTAGTAGTATCATATGATTGTGGGTAAGGTTTCCCACCATGTTTTTTCCCCTTATAGGGTTTCCATGTACAAATATTGGTGTTATGTGTTGTGGATGACTTTATCTTTTTGTTTCATGCATTAATCCTTACCAGTATTGCAATCAACTGATAAAACTATCTACCGGTATAAAAGATTGGTTTACCAGTATTAAGCATTAAGTTGGTTAAGTTGTTTTTAGTTTGAATTTATTAGACAACTAATTCACCCCCCCCCTCTCAGTTGTCTCTGGCAGCTAAAAATTGGTATCAGAGCCTAGTCCTCTTTTTGCAGAAGTTTAACAGCTTGAGGAGATCCAATGTCTACTAACTATTTCAGGAAGGACAGTCCTAAACTTGATGGTACCAACTATGGCATATGGAAGATCAGAATGGAGACACATTTAAATTGCATTGGAAAGGACATCTGGGAAGTTACAAAGAATGGCTATACTACTCCTACTCCCAATCAGCCTAATCCACCTACTTTGGGAAAAGATGAAGAAAATGATTGCAAAGCAAGAGAAGCACTTTTGAGCACATTAACATATCAGCAAATCATGGGATTATCAGATAGATCAACTGCTAAAGCTATTTGGGATCATTTGGAAACACTGAATGAAGGAGATTCCATAGTCAAAATTGCAAAACTTGAAAGCTTCCGGGTCAGGTATGAAAATTTGAAAATGGAAGAAGATGAAAGGATTTCTGCTTTTATGGAAAGAGTTAATGAAATTGTTTTGGGTATTAAATGTTGTGGAGGAACCTTAAGTGAAGATGAAATTGTTTCAAAAGTTTTAAGAGGATTTCCACCGGCATATAAAATGAAGGTTACTGCTATAAATGAGTTAAGAACAATGCCTAATACATCAGTAACTAGGGATACATTGATTGGAAAACTTTCAGCTTTGAAATTGAGGAATTTGGTCCTGTTGCTACTATAAAGACATAATTAGCTTTTAAGGCATCAACATCATCTGCACCATCATTTGACAAGTATGATTGGAAAGCCTTTTATGCAAGAGAACTTGAGGAAAGCAGGAGAGAAAATGAAGAACTTGAAGAACTTGAAGCACTATTTGCAAGAAAAATGCTTAAAGGTCCAGTAGGAAGTAAGTATGAAGGTAAAGGTACAATATCTCTTGATGGTAAGCATAATACTGACAATGTTTACTATGTTGAAGTTTTAAAGCATAATCTTTTGAGTGTTGGTCAATTAGTTGAAAAAGGATTTCAGTTACAATTCAAAAATGGAAAATGCAAAATCATGAATAAAACTGGTTTGGAAATTGCAACCGGTAATCAAACTAGAGGTAATATCTTTCATTTGAATAATAGTGAAAAGACATGCTTGATTGCACATATTGATGAAAGTTGGCTATGGCATAAGAGACTCTATCATGAAAATTTTGATTGCATGGTAAAAATCAGTACTACGAAGGCAGTTAGGGATTTACCTAAAATTGTCAAACCTCACAATACAGTATGTAAGGAATGTCAATTTAGAAAACAAGTTAGAGCTACTTTAAAAGTATTCTAGAAAAATCAAATAATGCTCTTGACTTAATTCATACTGATTTATGTGGTCCAGCTAGAACTAAAAGTCTACAAGGTGACAGATATTTCATGCTAATCATTGATGACTACTCTAGAATGTGTTGGGTTACTTTTCTCAGAGAAAAATTAGAAGCACTTGGAAAGTTCAAACTGTTCAAAGCAATGGTAGAGAATGAAACGGGTAAGAAAATAAAATGTCTAAGATTAGATCAAGGAGGAGAATTTACATTCAAGGAATTTAATACATTCTATGAAGTGAATGGAATCAAAAGACAACTATCAGCACCCCGAACACCACAACAGAATGGAGTTGTTGAAAGGAAAAACATAACTATCTTGGATGCAGCAAGAAGTATGTTATCAGAAGCAAATCTACCACATGTGTATTGGAGAGAGGCAATAAGTACAATAGTCTATACATTCAACAAAGTTCACATCAAAGGTGAAACCGGTAAGACCCCTCATGAACTATGGTTTGGTATTACTCCTACTCTTAAATACTTCAGAATATTTGGAACTAAATGCTATATTAGAAGGGATGAGTATATTGGCAAATTTGATCCTAGAAGTGATGAAGGAATATTTCTTGGTTATTCATCTAAGAGCAAGGCATATAGATGTTTTAACAAAAGATTGCAGAAAATTGTTGAGAGTACAAATATGAAGATTGATGAACAATTCAGAGGAACTTCAAGGTACATAGACTCTGAACCGGCAATAGAGATTCTAAAAAATGAACATACATTGAACCCATCGGTACAGAATGAAGATCCAGTTACACCGGTATCATCTAAAAATTCCACAGTAACTGAGGAACAACAGCAAACGAAGACAATGCGGTGTGTAAGACTAAATCACTTTGAAGATCAGATGATTGGAAATAAGTATAAAGGAGTTATGACAAGAGGAAGATTGGAAAATGAATAGGTATGTCTTATTTCTCAAATTGAACCATCATCAATTAATGAGGCATGTGAAGATAAACACTGGATTAAAGCTATGGAAGAAGAACTAGAACAAACTGACAAAAATAACACATGGACATTAGTTCCCCGGCCTAAAGACAAAAATGTGATTGGAACAAAGTGGGTATTCAGAAATAAACTTAATGAAATGGTAAGGTAATTAGAAATAAAGAAAGACTAGTGTGTAAGGGATATTCTCAGAAAGAAGGAATTGATTATAATGAAACCTTTGCACCGGTAGCTAGAATTGAGGCAGTCAGATTATTCTTAGCTTTTGCAGCACACAAGAACTACAAAGTATATCAAATGGATATTAAATGTGCATTTTTGAATGGAGATCTTGAAGAAGAAGTTTAAATTGAACAACCTGATGGATTTTCTTTGACAGATAACAAAGATATGGTTTGCAAGTTAAGGAAAGCTTTGTATGGGTTGAAGCAAGATCCAAGAGCTTGGTATGCAAGTTTGGATAAGTATCTTTTGAATATTAGTTTTTCTAAAGGTAATGCTGACAACAACTTATATTATAAAGTGACAAATGATGACATCTTGGTTATAAAAGTTTTTGTTGATGATATAATCTTTGGAGGAGAAGATGGATTATGTAAAGAATTTTCTATTGAAATGCAGCAAGAATTTGAAATGTCTATGATTGGAGAAATAAAATTCTTTTTAGGATTGCAGATTTCACAGACTGATAAAGGTATATTCTTGAGTCAATCCAAGTACTTGAAGGAGTTATTAAAAAAACTTGGGATGGAGAACTCTAAACCGGTAAGCACACCTATGATTACAAATGACAAATTATCACTAAGGGATGAATCTACACCTGTTAATCCAACTAGGTACAAATCTATGATAGGAGGTTTACTATATTTGACACAAACAAGACCTGATATCATGAATGTAGCATGTATTGTTTCAAGATTTTAGAGTAATCCTAGAGAAAATCATGAATCAACAGTAAAAAGGATTTCCGGTACTTGCAAGGCACTACAAATCTTGGATTATGGTATCCTAAAGATGAAAACTTTGAATTATGTGCATTCACAGATGAAAATTGGGCAGGAGATGTGGATGATAGAAAAAGCACCACCGACGGAGCATTTTTTCTTGGAAGCAGATTAATTTCTTGGTTGAGTATGAAACAAAGTTGTACATCTTTATCAACAGCTGAATCAGAATATGTTGCAACAGCAACTAATTGTACACAAGTATTATGGCTTAAGTAAATGTTGAAGGATATAAAGGTAAAGTGCAAGGAACCTATTACTATTTATTGTGATAACACTATAGCAATTGATATATCTAAGAATCCGGTACTACATTCTAAAACCAAACATGTTTCTATCAAACTGAATTTTCTAAGGGAAAATGTTGAAGCAAAAGAAATTAAAATGGTTTATGTGAATACTAAAGAGCAGATTGCAGATATTTTCACTAAACCTCTACCTAAGGAGACTTTTGAATATCTCAGAGATCATCTTGGGGTCATACCCCCACCGGTAGAGGCTTAGGAAGTTGATGTTTGTCATCATCCGACAAAATTAACAGAGAAATCTTTTACTCCGGATTTGATGAGGAAGCTACTTCTTAGGGGGAGTAGTTGGTATACTGAATTGGTTGGTATTTTGTATCTGAAAAATAGTTTTTATTTCTACTTTGGCATTTGATGTCAAAGGGGGAGAGATTGATATAGAAAAACACATTATCTTTTGGGGAGAGATTATTCATTGGGGGAGAGATTGTTACTCTCCGTATCTGTATTTTGATTTCTGGTTATAATCTCTTTTGGGAGATTGTTGGCTTTTGTTGGCTTTTGGTATTTGGCCTTTTTGTTTTGGCACTTTGATGGTTTTTCCATCTTGTGTTGCCATCAATGCCAAAGGGGGAGATTGTTGGTATTTTGGTATGGTTTTGTCATTGATGTCAACACCTACTAACACTTATCAACTCTGGCACTTTGGAGAATCAACAACATTCACCGACAAGCAAATGACTCATGCACAGTCACCGGTATCTGGTACACTGACAAGATATAATGATCACCGACACTTGGTTATGTTGAAGACATCATTTGGATACTTTATCTTGAAGATTTGTTTATTGGCATATTCGTATTAACATATTTTCTGTTATCGGCAAATAGGTCTAGGTTATACACCGACAGGCTTATCTTTTCTAGATCAGCATGGCACGCTATGGAGATGATTTATTATTATTGTAAATGCATTGAGCCGACATGTTGAATCGGTTATTGCATCAAGCATTAATTTATTTGTAAATTGATTTTATTATAATATCCTTTAGAGCCGACCTACTAAAATTGGTCCTAGGTTATGATATAAATGTAAGATCTTATTTGTAAGATCGGATGTGGAATGCGAAAAAGGATTGTGAAAAGGTATATGTGAGAATAAGAAGAGCTATACATGCAGACATCATTTGAAGGTTAAAGGAGGGTTTTTGTGAAGACAATCAAAACTACACTGGTACTGAATCCAGCATATGAAGATGCTATTTTGAGTAGTACATTATTATTGGATTTAACCATCCAATTGTAGTCAGTGTGACTCCTATTTTGTGTTTGAGCAGTGAGCTCTAGGCGCGTGGCCTTTCTGCATGTACAGACCCCATTTGTATACACATACTATCTGCAGTAGTATCATCTGATTGTGGGTAAGGTTTCCCACTGTGGTTTTTCCCCTTACAGGGTTTCCACATATAAATATTGGTGTTATGTGTTGTGGATGACTTTATCTTTTTGTTTCATGCATTAATCCTTACCGGTATTGCAATTAACTGATAAAACTGTCTATCGGTATAAAAGATTGGTTTACCGGTATTAAGAATTAAGTTGGTTAAGTTGTTTTTGGTTTGAATTTATTAGAAAACTGATTCACCCCCCCCCCCCCTCTCAGTTGCCTTTGAGACCTAACATATAGATCCATACATTTCATTATATATTTATTTGCATTCATATTATTGCATGAAACTAAACATTTGCATTACTAGTTACTCATTTTCATCATTTATTTGCATATGAAAAATAAAGAAATAAAAACAACATCCATATACATCCCCATTACATATATCCATACTGAAAAGATATGCATAGATGTAGAATAAAGCATGTAAAAAAACATCTCATTATCAATCAACATAAGTACGATGAAATAAAATCAAGAGCTCGTATATCTCGTCATAATCTCAATGTCAAAGAGTACAAATGATATCAACTTTCATACACAATTTCTCATCGGAGCAAGAATCCTATAAGCTACAAAAATGGGGTATATAACAAAATCTAGGAGGTATAAAAAAATAGCTCTCTGCCTCTCCCTCATCGTCGAGTGGAGGAGGTGGTTCTTGCTAACTGAAGTCCTACTTGGGTGCCCTAGCTCCCTCAGATCGATCCATATACTAAGAATATGACACAACCTATTGTGCTACTGGGACCGCTACGCTATAAGCTGCAACATAATAAGCTGCCCAGCTCGTTTGATGCAAAACCTCTCGCTAAAGAGAATCTTGCTTTGCTCTCACCTCTGCGATCTGTTGATTGGGCTCAACTCTAATCTCAATGAGCTGTTGATCCTGCTTTGCCAGCCGTGTCTATGCCACTGTCAACTGTGATTGCAAACTACTCACCCTAGCCCTCAAAGACTATACTATGTCTGACATTGCCTACTCTCTCCCCATCTCCCCCTCTCCACCTCCCTGCTCATCCCTCTACTACCTAACCTACCTAGGATCCACTCGCTCCTCCTCACCTTTAACCTATGCTACCCTAGAACCACCAGCCTTAAACCCCAATAGCTCCTAATGATCCACCCTCCCCTCTCTATCATTGTCGACCTCCCATTGGTGCCCTACTGCTACTAGCACCAGAATCACCTCTTGTCTATCTAGGTACATCTGCTCTCCATCCCTCTTCTTGCACTCATCCCTATACCTAACTTGGTACCTGTGCCTGTGCTAGTGCATCCTCCTCAACCTCATCTATAAGAGGCACATGCTCTCTAGGAATTGTAAACCGAGGAAAAGGGTGTCTCTGAAACCAGTCTCTATACTAGGGCAATACCCCTGCGTTTGCCACATCCTCGAGGTATTCCCATCTATGTGGTTGTAAACCCAACCACTCTTGCATGCTCAATGCATATGATAGTCTTGGTGCCCATCCTCGTCTCTCATCCTCCCCATATCTAGCATACATTGTGAACTCCTGGGATATATTCTGCGGTCTCCCATACTATCTCAAAACCCTAGATACTACAAATCTCTCAATAATAGTAGTCACTCTGCCGATGAGAGGTCTAGTCATGAACATCTTTCCACTGTTCCCTCTAATCATCCCACAACTCTAGACCCCTATATGGTCTCCACACTACAACTATCAAGCTATCCAACTGCCTCCTCCAAAAATCAGTCCTGCCTAGGTGGGACTATGTAACATAACCTGAATATCGACATATGATAGGTTGTTGTGCCTCCCTCAAATCATCCATAATAGGTCTGCACATTGGGATATGCTCCCAGACCCATATCTATAGAACTAGGACACCTACTGCCATGCAATTCCCCTCACGATAGACAATCTCATGCATCTCATGGTACATATGGGAGAGTAAGCATGAACCCCACCCTAATCTCACTGGATGCATCAACAATCTCTCCAACATTCTACCCCATCCACATAAAAATACCTATTGTCCTCTGTCAAACATAATGAAATAACCAATCATGCTAGCCAAAATGCAAGCCAGAGGGTACTCTGCACCATACCTGCTCATCAAATCATCCCAAGTGATAACATGATCAAGGATAGCCTCATCATGGAATATATGTCTAAGAGCCTCAATACCCGGTCGTGGAGTAGAATCATAATCTACCTTATCTCCAGAAAACAAAATCCTCAATATCCTGTAAATATCCTTTGTAGTGATTGTCATCTCTCCAACCGACAAATGAAATGTGTTATGCTCAGAATGGAAATGCTCAACCAATGGGGTCAACATACCGTGATTCACATGGATATCAGGCATCTGTAACAAATATCCAAATCCACACAACCCTATGTGACCTCTATGTGTGTTTGATAAATCACACACTAATCTCTGTTGGCATTCTACACTTAGATGAGAATTGTTAACGTTGTCATTGATGACAACCAACTGGTAACATGGTTCACAACTTACACTGGCAACAAACATAATCTACCGACACCAGCAGGCACAACTAGATTATTCTCACCGGCTCCCAGTCTACACCAATAGAAGATCTTACCAGCATCCCAGCCGACATGGAAATTATATTATTTTCTATTGTAATTATATTGTATAGCCGACATGATGTATTGTAAAGACTCATATATGTATGAGATCTTATAGGTCATTTTGTAAGTGTGATAGGTATGTGAATTATGTATATGTAATTAATGCAAGAGGAATATGAGAGTGAATATCTGTATATGCATTTTGATGTAATAATTTTGATGAGCAAATAAGAGCAGAGCAAAGCGAAGAAAGGTTTATGGTAGAGGTATTTGACAGAGCTTAAACCGGTACTGAATCAAGCATTGTAGATGCTATTTTGAGAAGTACATTGTCATTGGATTTAATCATCCAATTTTGTAGTCAGTGTGACTCCTATTTTGTATTGAGCAGTGAGCTCTAGGCTACTGTCCTTCCTGCATGTGTAGGCCCCTATTGTATCAGTAATATTTATTCATGTTGGCCAGTGAGTAAATATTGTGGGTCACAAATCCCACCGAGGCTTTTCCCCTATCGGGTTTCTTTGCCAAAATATCTTGTGTTATGGTATATATTGATGTTGTCTGATAAATCACACACTAATCCACACAAACCTATGTGACCTCTCTGCATGTCTGATAAATCACAAGCTAATCTCATCGTCGACGGATATGTACACCGAAACTAAATATACGACAACTGAATCTATGAAATCGAACACACAAATTGTTAGTACATGATCAACTTTGCGCTAAGAATGAGTTAAAAAAGATAAAGAATTCAAATTTACAAAATTGAACATGAAAATTTGTTGTTTAGACCTTCAAAAACACTTGTTGTTTTCCATATGAGTTACCACAGACAAGCAGCAACTCGTACGAGCAAACACAATGATCTGCATGAGTAAACAGACCCAAACGACAAATTCTAATATGTCGCACGATTAAATGGTCTATTAAGAATATTATTGTATGATACATAGGTCAACATTATACGAGAAACCCTACTTGCCCATATGACAAAACACAAAAATCCAGATACTCATACGAGAAAGCGTATGCCACAGAACGATAAAACTGCACATTCCATCTTCAAATGAAATTAAAAAATGAAAAATTTAACAAAAAATAAAAAAATTAGAAATTGAAAAGGCTAAAGATCGATCACATACTGTTGGGACGTAGTTCCGCGGTCGATTATGTTGTCTCTGGCGCTCGAATCTATGCTCTTGAATCGAAATTATCATTTTTCTTCGCAGGAGGCTTTTCAAATTTTTAACTTTGAGAGGTTAAAATGAATTGACAAAGACACATTGAACCCCTTATATAGCCCAAACCCTAATTTTCAAACTTGCTCTGATGGACATAAAATTTGAACCCTTGACTAAATCGACTGTCTTGAGTCCATTTTCAAGATCGAAATCGAAATCTGACCTCAATTTTCTAGTTGAAATTTCACAACGTTGACCACCTAGCACTTTCATCCTCAAGTCAATTTTTGAATCATTTTGCGCTCAAATAATCTCTGATCTTAAATTAATTCTTACATCAATATTCGTGCTCAAAATTATCGTCGCTAAATCTTTTTTATCTTTTCAAAATTGCCTAAAAAATGTCGACGCTATCTTTCAATTTCGATCCCGAGGGGGCATACTCATTACATCTTTTCAGTGATTATCATTATTCAAAAGTCAAGAATATTTTTTTTTTTCAAATCTTCATCTAAAATCGAGCAAAAATCTTTTCAGACAAAGAAAATCAACTAAACCTTGTTACTAGGAGCATCTTAACTAAACCACATCGTATTAAGTTGAGATTCTTCGATGTCAAATAAAGCAATCTCTAAGGGGCATAAATTTTTTTGTCCTTATCTGAATCAATCTCCAAATCGATGTTCAGTTTCATCACATCAAATCAAGCTGGACATTCTCGCTTTGCTAATCAGTTCTTGTTCAATCAAGTTCAGAATCGGTTTTCTTGCTTCGCTCAGTCGATTATTGTTCAATCAAGTTCAAAATTAGTTTTGTTTCTTCGCTCAATCTAGTTCAATCAAGTTCTAGATCAATGCTCGTTTCTTGATCAATCAAGTTCAAGAACGGTATCTCACTCTTTGTTGATTCTTGTTCAATCAAGTTTAGGATCGGTATCGCTTTAATCAAATCTGTTCAGTTTCATCGCTTCAAATCAAGTTGAACATCTCGCTCTTCATTGGTTTGTGATCCATCAAGTTCAGAACTGATATCTATTTGACATCAAATATTCTTTGAACCAACGCGTGCTCGCACATTAATTCAAAGAGGGGCAAATGTAATAGCCTAAAAATGGTCACCTAAACCATGGGCCCCTAATCTTGAGAACATCACCAAGGTCCTAACCGAAGGCAATTAAATCAACCTTGAGCACTTAATTAATTAATTCTTCAGTCATTAATGTTACATGGCAAATTAATAACTCTATATTAATTAATTAAATCATTCCAAGTAAATCATTTTAAACAATTATCCTATTTTATTGAAATATCCTATCATATTTAATTTATAAATAAATTTCCCATTTAAATCACAAAAAAGGAATTAGTTTAAAGAACAAGAGAAATTAATCTGCAAAAGAAAAGAATTAAATTCAGAGAAGAAATAAAACTTAAGGTATTTCTTTTTCTAAAATTGAGATAACTTGAGAAATTTTAGAAAAGCAATTAAATTGAATTAATCATTTTCTCAAAAATTAAAACTCAAAGCTTTTCTTAAGGAAAGAGGTTCAGCTACATTGAAAAGACTTTTTCTAAATAAAAACCTTGAGCTAATCTTATCTCATGTGCATGGAATCAACTAAATTTTATCTCAAGTGCATGGAATCAACTAATTTTATCTCCAATGCAAACTCAAACTTATAACCTGAATGCATTCAATCAAGCTATAATTGGAATCTATCTCAAGATTAACTTAATCTGATCCCTCAATTATTTCAATTAAACTGGATTGTGCTTTTTCTTGAGGAATCTCAACCGCTCATTGTTAATCAATCTTGACGGTTGGTCTCTCTTTCAAGTCTCTATAAATTCAACCTTCATCTCTCATTCAAAATACCTTGGAGATTTATTGTTATTGTGTAGTTTTTGCTCTGGAGTCATTGAAATTATTGTGCTTTGAGATTATTGCATCTTAGCTTAACTTTTTGAATACTTAGTTTAATTATGATTGCTTGATTTCATCTAGCTTAATATTCATCCATCTAGTTTAACCTTGCATTCATTTAGCTTATTCTTGTGCTCATATAGATTAAATCCTTTATCTTGGTGTAGTCTAGTCACTAGTATTGCTTAGACAAATCTCAGAGCAAGTCTATACTCACATCTTTTAGAAGGCAATAGGTCAATTTGTTATGGTTTTTATATTCATTAATATATCTGTCTAACCATGCATGCAATAACTTAATTGAAGTGTTGTGTCTTAAGGATTGTGCAAATGCTTAAGGGGGGGTTAGGCTAATTAGGATAGTTAAGAAGAATCTAGAAGATAATTAGTCATGCAAATGGATTTGTTAGGCGAATGCAAGTGGGAGGATATTTTTTGGATTTAATTTTGAAATAAAATGATTTATTTCAAAAAGTGGTTACTACTTGCATTGGAAGGATTTTTAAATCAATTTGATTTATTTAAATAGGATAAAGATTTTAATTAAATGTAAATTTAATTAAATAGGAAATGGGGTTTTAATTAAATAAAAATGACTTAATTAAAGATTAGAATGTGGTCAATTAAATAAATTGAATAAATTATTTAATTAATAGAAGAATGTGGGGGGTATTAATTAAATATAATTTAATTAATAGAGGAATTGATTTAATGGATTAAATAAACATTAAATATTTATTTAATCAAATGGTTAGATTTATACGTCTACATTTTTCCCCTCTTTGAAGTCATGTGTGTGTGCATGTTAGTTCAAAGAAAAATTACCTAATAGTGATTAAAATTTTGATTTTTGCCCCAGATGCTGATTTGATGCAATGATGCCTCCTCGAGAGATGAATCGGGGAGAATCAATTTTTTGAGAATTTTTCGTCAATTTATTTTTTATTTTTTTTGGATTTTGTGGATGATGTTGACAATGTGAAATTGTTGGATATTCGCAGATTGATTCATCTCCAGAAATTTTTTTGATATTGGTTAGGTTAATAATCATAAAAAAGGGGAAAAATACATTCCCACTTATTAACCCTCCCTTTTACCCCCTTAAAAAGGTAAAAAGTGAAAAAGATTCAATTCATTTGCACACTTGTCTTCTTATGACTGGTGAATTTGAGCTCTAATGAGAAGATGTGAATCTCATACCATACTCATCGATTCGAGTGTGTTAGGCGGTATGAGCGATCCACCGCATATGGACTATCAGTAAGTAACCGAAATCCACGCGTGTTTGTATGATTTTGTTGATTTTTGTCATGTTTTTCACGGTTTAGGTCAGATTTTCACGGTTTGGCGCATAGGGTTCATAGGTTAGCACATACGAAAGACATTTTAGCACATAATAGAACTAGGGCACTGCGTTAGCGCATAGGATGAATTTGTTAGTGTGTTGGTAGGATAGGTTAGAGTGTAGAGTTGATTTAGCGCATACGCATTACATTGTAGTGCATGTTTGGAATATTAGCATGTAAGGTAAAATTAGCGCATTGGACCCACAGTTTAGCGTGATCCTATTCAATATTAGTGCATGTGTCACAAAATTTAGCGTGTTTTCTTTTTTTGTTAGTGCATAGGGGGCAGATTAGCACTTTGGAGGTGTGTTTTAGCTTGTCCAACTGTAAGATTAAAAATTTCTTTGTTGGATTGATTTTTTACTTTGATATGATTCATCTTGATTTGACTGGTGTCGATATGGGTCAGATTGATCTGTTTTCTTGGTAGGGGTCACAATATGCATCTTGTTATACATCTTTAATATGAATTTCTTGATAGTTTTATTTTTTATATGATATGTGATAGGTTGATATGATTTGTGATATGGATTAATTTGATTTGTTGGGATCTTTGATATGAATTTTTGATATGGTTCCCTTTGATCTTGATATGGATTGTAGCTCGATATGGTTCTGAGATGGTTTGCTTTTTTGTTATGGGTCTAATCTTGAGGAGTGATTGTTTGAGGTTGATATTGTGTGATTTGATTTCTTGTAATGATCTTGATTGATAGATTTGATTTGATCAATGATTGATTTTTTGATTAAGTTGCAATTGAATTTTGATTGATTTTGGATATGGGTCTTATTAGATCTTGATATGGTGCTTATTGATTGCAGTAAGGCATGGGAGTGAGATTTAATTATTGGATTCTGATATGTTGTTGATTGATTGGATAAAATTGATAGATGAGATTTGATTTATGATTGAAGTCGGACAATGATTTGACTTGATATGGTTTCAATATGCAAGAGAGGCTATGTGTCCTTCAGTCTCAGGAGCTATTCCCGAAGACATGGAGACCGATACATCATCTTTCACAGGAAGATAGAGATATCATTGAGGTGTGGATTATCCTCTCTTATTGACATGCCCCGGTATATGATTAACTAGAGTCTATTGATAGCATTGGCAGAGCAGTGGCATAGCGACACCAACTTCTTCCATCTGGTGATAGGGTAGATGATGGTGACGCATGTTTTTGGAGATTTGCTACCATATGAGCATATTGAGGAGGGTGGCACCGAGGTGCTACGATGAGTGTTACAAGATGAGAACATTAGTGGGTATGGGATTGCCTAGTAGGAGATAACTGATAGGTATGTATCATTGCCTTCTATTTTGGCAGGTTTCATTGGATGAGTCTTATGTCTCGACTGTAGGTCGAAGGGACTAGTAGTGGGATGGGGATTAGTTCTGGAGCACATGGTGATAGAGGGCAGGAGATTCTCCTGGAGGTCATGCATGCTATCTCATCTATACATAGAGCTTCATTAGGTGGTGTACCTAGAGTACAAGACCTTATCAACAGGGGTGACATTGCTATAGGTGTGGGACTGGGAGCACATAGTGGTTACTCGACCGCTAGCAAACAAAGACAGACTAGTCGGTCGCCCTTATGTATTTGGGTATATAGGTGTTTTTGTCCAATTTAAGATGGGCAAGATAGAGTACCGGCGTCGAGTATTAGATGATTTGGATATAGTCATCTAGAGGTCATATCTGGATTGTGAGGCATGACCTGAGGACACACGAGAGATGCCATATACATTTATGTCATAGTATTTGATTGGTCAGATGATGTTCATCATTAAGAGGTTCTTACACAACCATGTGTATCAACGGTATGGTCGACAATAGGGTATACCACATGGATCTTACTTATATGCCCATCGCCAATAGGATGTGCTTGAGTGGGGTCCTACCATCTTGATTGATGCAACAGTGATAGATAATCTGAGCCTGGGTGTATGAACTTGGGATTATGCTGCTGGGGTTATTGATCTTGGTATGATAACGGAGTATTCACAGTTTTGGGTATCACACTTAGTGCCATGATTGTATGATCTAGCTAAGCCAGTGCCAGCCTTTGATGATGATGATAATTATGATGACAGACTATAGGGTCATGGAGGGAAGATACGCAAGGATGATGATGATGGAGATGATGATGATGAGAAGGAGGGTGGTGGGGGTGGTTGTGGTGGTGGTGGTGCAGTGGTTGCGAGGATTAGTCATGATACAAGGAGAGCAGCACAGAGGAGGAGATCAAAGATCCTCCCTCCACCAGTTACATGAATAAGGGCAATAGGTAGCTCCTCTTAGGCTCCTATTCAGACTCGGGTGCTCTTGTAGTAGTAAGATGCATAGATTAGGGCATTACAGATCACTATGCAGCAGTTACAAGCACAGGTGGCATAGCAACAGAGCTAGATTGTAGCTTAGCAAAGACAGATTGCCCAGCTATAGACAGAGAAGGATACTGCTTTAGAGTGACAGGGTCAAGCAGAGGCCTTGGCTGATAGTTTAGACAGAGTAGTATCAGGATCCCCGCTCAGGGATACTTTGAGAGAGATCTAGTACTCAGCCAAAGATTTACACTTTCAATTTTCAAGAATTTTAATAATTAAGTGGTTAAATCACAAAACTCTAATTTTCAATTTTAAAATTGACCTTGTGGATTGTGTGGATCTTGAATTAATTTTCATATTTAGGTCTTTGCTTCAATTTCAAAATTCATTTTCCCTCCTTCCAACATTCAAATTTTCAAATTTAAATTTTTAAAATTAAGCGATTTATGCAACAAACCCTAATTTTTAAAATTTAATTAATCTTGTGCAAATTCAAATTTTCCTTTAAGCATTTAATTGAATCTAAAGTCTCTTGTTGTCCCTCTAAATATCATAAAAGTCGTCCCTTAAGTGTGCCCTTTTTTTGTTTTTCTTTCAATTAATCATTTTATCAAACATCCTAAGTGTATCCTATTTCGACCTTCAAGGCTTATTTTCACATATCTATACATCTCCAATTCTCATATCCTTATGGAATTCACATTAAAATCACAATATCTTGCTTCCCTGAAAATTTGGTAAAAAATTGGTCGAATTGTGTGTTTGGACCGTGCTGCTACCACCTTGGTTCCGATTTTTTCTACTCAAATTTCGAGAGTCTATTTTGACTTTATTTTATTGCACAATTCCAGAGATTTGTGAAATTTTATTGATTTTAGGTCACCATAAGGTCAAAAACAAATATGAATTTCAAAATTTCCATTTTCAATTTAAAATTTAAAATTAAGTGGTTAACTACATATGCCCTAATTTTTAAAATTAAATTGATTTCTTCAATATTTCAACATTTCAAAATTTTAAATTTTAAGTAAGAGGTTAGATTTGGACAACCCTAATTTTAATTTTGATTTTCCCTCCTTTCAAATTTTAAAATTAAGAGGTCAATTTCAGCCCTAATTTTAAATTCAAATTTCTATCTTCTAGGGGTTAATTTCAAGCCCTAATTTTAAATTTCAAATTCCTAGGATATTGCATTATTATTTCCAAAAAAAATTCATAGTGCATGAGTTTTACTACTATTAGTCCTACCTATAGTATCCGCGTTAGAAGAAGTTGTAGAATTAAAGTTGCCTAAGGTTTAATTACCGAGGAAATGGAGCCTAATTTGGCTATCTTTTTCAATGAGGATATTGGTGCTTCCTCTAATCCTACAGATATTCTCATTTATCTTCTTGATAATTCTCACAATAAGGAGGATTCACTAACTAGAGTATTCGTTGACCAATTTCTAAAGATGGACAATCAATTTGACAATCTTCAACAACAGATGAGTCAAGAATAGTTGAAAAGTGAAGCTCTCACATTGATTGAAGGATTAAAAAGAATGATTCAAAGTGATAAACATGGTGTTGATATATTGCATGGTATTTCTTATATTGTTGATTCTAATATCATGCCTATGAAGAGTTATGCCAAAAACCTAGGTTAGACACAACCTCTTAGTCAAGTTAATCATTCCATTCCTTTAACAAATCCCATGACTAGTGTTCCTACCTTCACATCAAATATCATGGCTAACTCTACACAAAATTTTATATCTACAAATGTTATTCAAGGGGGAAACTCCTTCAATCATAATTCCTATATTCCTCCTATGAGTCTTCCATGTGTTACCCAATCTTCTCCATTACCTACTTATTATAGTGCCCCACCTCCTTATTCAACAATATTACTCCACCCTCTCAATCCAACATGTCTAATTTGAATCCTTTTTCCACAAATAGAATCAATAGTTTATCCCAAACAGTGTCTTCCTTACAACAACAAATATCTTCTATGAATCAATCCATGTATAATCTGCCCACATTTGATGTATCAAGCCCATTATCAAATGAAATTGTTAGAGTTGTCCCTCCTAAACATATAGAAGTCCCTTAATTGGAACTTTCTAATGGAAAAGGTGATCCCTTAACTCATATTATAACATTCCAAACTTTGTGTAGTGACTTTTCTCATAATCAAAAGTTATTAGCAAAATTATTTACTAGAACATTAAGGGATAGAGCTTTGCAATGGTATTGTTCTTTGCCTCCTTATTCTATTACTTCTTTTCAACAACTAGCTAATGATTTTATTCAATAATTTCACAATAACATTGGTCCTAAATTTACTTTGAGTAATTTGATGTATTGTAAACAAGGAGTTAAAAGAAAAAGTGATTGATTTTATTGGTAGATATAAGCATTTGTATTCTCAAATTTCTTTTCCTGTGCCTGATCAAGACATTCAAAATATTTTCATTGTTAATTTACATAAAATATATTAGGGATAAAATTCTCTTAACTGAGTTTACTTCCTTTCCATAGTTGTGCACAATACTTCACAATTATCAACTAACTGTGAGTCAATTGGAACAATCATCTCCTTCCATGGTGGTGCAGGAGCACATAGTTGAGTAAAAACTCTCCTTTTTGAGTATTTCATGCTTTCATGTTTGTAATTTCTTGTGTTAGGTTTATGATGTTTTTTTATATTGTTGTGTGTCTTTTCAAGTGTTTTTGATCTCATTTTGTGCTCAAGAGGTCAAGTTTTGCCTTTCAGGATTTGAGTTGACAATTTTGGGTTTCTAGGCCAAAAAGGGCAAAAATGTGTAATATTGCCTCAAAGGTCTAGAAATTCTTTCCAAAGCATTGAAACATGTTTTCTAAGTGTTTTTAAGCATGTATTGGGTGTTTAGATAAGTTTATGAGGTTAGGTTGTCAAAAATGTCTCTTGGAGCAACAAATGTTGTCATTTGGGCTTGTAAAAGTTGTCATTTTTGGACATTTCTAGTATGATGAAGTTGTGGAAGCCTCATGTCCACACTCAGCTTGATAAATAACTTGAAGTACTATAAAAAGG
This sequence comes from Cryptomeria japonica, assembly GCF_030272615.1. NCBI lineage: Eukaryota > Viridiplantae > Streptophyta > Pinopsida > Cupressales > Cupressaceae > Cryptomeria > Cryptomeria japonica. The sequence continues at coordinate 442,983,001 of NC_081407.1, read as the reverse complement.
CCTCCATTTTCCTTAAAAAAGGTTGGTGATTGTATTGACTAAGGATTCCTAATAAAAAAAAGATGAAATTTTGGCTTTTACTATGTTTTTCTCTCTTTTAGAGCAGCAGTCCGTACAGTAGCATAACTGGTCCTTACTGTACCTTTTGGGGAGTTTTCATATTGGTTTCCCAATTCTCTCCAAGTGATAATTTTATTGGTTTTCCATTTTCAAGTTGGTTAAATAAAATTCTTTCATTTTGGTGTGTTCTCTGCTCTGTCAAGGGTTTGGGGTTTCAAAATGCAGCAACTTGACTAATCGAGGCCAGGGCTCCCACAAAATGGACTTGGTCAAGTTGGTATGCATGTAAATAGTGTATATATCCCTCTTTTTGTGCCAGAGTTATGATTGGAAGAAAGATTTGAGTGAATACTAAGCAAGTATGGATTACTTGACTAGTATCATGGACAAAAAACTCAAAATTTGCACCCAAAACTGATTGGAGTGGACAAATCTGTGAAAGAGAGGTCTAAGAATGTTCCCAAGGGTATTGAGAGTCATTTTGGTTTGTTAGAGAAGATTTTTATCTATAAAGCATTCTCAGTTTGGTTGCATAACAGTGAGTTCACTATTTTTTTGTGAATTAAATGACATATTCAGTTTGAATGCTATATGTTTGGATTAATGCCTATAGGATAGCAATAGAGGAGGGCTCCACATTGTGTGGTAGAATATTCTTGATAGTTTGGTAGCTTGGTTAGTGAAGGAGAAGTGGTTTCCAATGTTGTTTGGGTCTAAACCCTCATTAAGCCCTACATTTGTGCCTAAAATTGAGGACACTCACTAAACCTTCTTCATGGAGCCTAAGACCTAAAAAAAATTTGAGCTTAGACCTCTTAAACATCATCCAAGACAATTTTATTGGTGGAATTTCCCATCGTTGGGCTGGGTGAATAAAAATGTGCCAATTAGCCCTCCACGGGCTACTAGCCTTCTTGGACTACAAAACTACATTTTCAAGGACCCGATTGGTTTGGGCTTGTTAGGACTTGTGAAACCTTTGGTAAACTATCTAAGAACATTAAAGTATAACCTTCCATCTTCTTGACAAAATATCATAAACTTTTAGGGTTTGCAACCTAGCAAAGGGGTTTGAGTAAGAAGAGAAAAAATGCCTAAGTACTACAAAATTGTACATGATCAAATACAAAACTTTTGCCTAACTTCATAGAACCTTTGGAGGAGTTCGCCTTGTCTTGGTGTAGTAGGTATGAATGCCTAGAAAGCAGGGCAGTGAAGTTAGAGTATAGTCAATCAAGGAGGAGTGAATTGAGTAGGGGTATGAGCTCACTCATAAAGGGAGTTTGTTTGAGAAGATATGCACAAAATGCTTAGCATTATAACTTCAATTTGATTTTGCAAACATATATAATAGACACAAACAAGTCTTTTGGAAACCAATTGAACCATTAGATCTAATTCACCTGGTTGAGCACTTTTCTAGTAATCTCCCTATCATAATGGTATCAGAGCCATCAAAAGATTCAAGAGAAAACGATCATTAGAAGAAAACATGGTGACTAATGTTGAATTAGACAAGAAGGTCAAAGACCAAGAAGAAGAAAATAGAGCACTCAGAGAGAGGTTGGAGCAGCTAGTAGTGAAATTAGCTGAAGTAGAAGTCAAAACTGAAGAAGTCCATGATAAGGTTGGAGATCAGGGCAAAATGTTGGCAATAGAAGATGAGGTTCCCATACCTGACCTTGTTATTGAGCAAGAACCATTCTTGAAGGCTTTGAGAGCTATGAGTGGTAAAACCTTAGAGGGGGTGGCTCTTTTCAATGGAAAGATGGATCCAGATGCTCTTATAGAGTGGATTGAAGGTCTAGAAAACCATTTTGAATGTGATGGAATAATTGAAGCACAAAAGGTTAAAGTAGCAAAACCAAGGTTGAGAGGGGCAGCCTTAACTTGGTGGAAGTTCATCCAAGAGGAAAGGGTGAAAAAAGGTAAGCAACCAATAGCCACCTGGAAAGCAATGGTAGCCAAAATTAAAGAAACCTATCTTCCTGAGGACTATGAGATCCAACTTCACGGGATAAGACAAAATTTGAGACAAAAAGACTTAGATGTTAGTAGCTACACTAAGGAGTTTCAAAAACTATGCATAATATCCAAGGTATTAGAGGATGAGAGCATAAAGGTGGAAAGGTATTTGGATGGATTAAGATGGAACATACAGGAAGAGATGAGCTTGTTATGCCCACAAACAATAAAGTGTTATCAACTAGAACTTAAAGTGGAAGAGAAAATTAGGAGAAAGCAAGAACAAAGCAACAGAGGAAGAGGTAGGGGTAGAGATGGTAGAGGCCATAGAGGAAGTTTTGGTGGAAGAGGAGATCAAAGATCCCAAGGAGAATCCAAACTCATTGAGAAAAGTGGGGATTCATATAGCAAGAGAAGCTATAGAGGAAGCAGATCTAGCAACCCAAGTAGAGGTAGATCCAGTGGACCAGGAAGAGGGTCCTACTTCTCCACCATGAAATGCTACAATTGTCAGAAGTTGGGGCATCCTACCTATAGATGTCCAGAGAAACCCACCTCATCACAAAGGGGTGAAAGAAGAGTGAATTATGTGCAAGAAAATGAAGCAAATAGTAAGGCTCATGAAGTGAGCTTAGCATCAGAAGATGGGGAAAGTTTGATGATGAGAAGAGTCTTGATAAAAGAACCAATCAAGGAGGAACCTACTCAAATAAGGTCATTGTTCAGAATTAAGTGCAAGATCGTGGGAAAGGTATGCAAGGTGGTCATAGATTCTGGATCCATGGATAATATAATCTCAGAAGAAGAAGTTGGTAAACTTAAACTTGAGAGAATCCCACACACACATCCCTATAGAGTCACATGGTTGAATAGGGAGCAGCATGTCCTTGTAAATGAGCAAACATGGGTAGAATTCACTAGAGGAGGGTATCAAGATAAGATCCTATGTGACATTCTTCCAATGGATGCTTGCCATCTCCTTCTTGGTAGACCTTGGAAATTTGATAGGAAAGCCATCCACAATGGGGAAAAGAACTCCTACTCATTTCAGAAGAATGGAGTTACATACAAAATTCAGTCCATAAATGATGAGAAAGAGGGTAGAAAGTCAGCAAATCAGAATGCTTTAATTATGAATGAGAAAGAGTTCATAAGTACACTTGAAGAAGGTGAAGGAGTGGGATTTTCACTCAAAGTGAAACCCAAAAAAGAAAAGATGGAAAAGAAAGTTGAGATACCATATGAGGTGCAACAGATCCTTGATAACTTCAAAGAAATGATCAGTGATGGTACACCTGCAGCCTTACCACCTCCTAGAGCCATTGGCCATTAGATTGATTTCATACATAGAGCCTCTTTACCAAATAAGGCAGCCTTTAAGATGACCCTTGAGCAAAATGAAGAAGTAGAAAGACAAATACAAGAAATCTTAGACCAAGGTCTGATTAGGAAGAGCTTTATTCCTTGTGCAATACCTACAGTGTTGGCACCTAAGAAGGGTGGAACATGGAGAATTCGCACAGATTCTAGAGCCATAAGCAAGATCACCATCAGATACAGATTACCCATACCCAGGATAGAGGATTTGATGGGTTTCTTGGGGGGTGCACAGTATTTCAGTAAGATTGACTTGAAGAGTGGTTACCATCAGATAAGAATCAAAGAGGGTGATGAATGGAAGACAACTTTCAAAATGAATGAGGGTCTCTATGAGTGGCTTGTTATGCCATTTGGACTCTCTAATGCTCCCAACACATTCATGAGACTCATGAATGAAGTTTTATATGATTTCATTGGCAAGTTTGTTGTTGTGTATTTAGATGATATTCTTATTTTCAGTAAAACTAAGGAAGAGAATTTGAAGCATTTAGCTAATGTTTTGAGAAAGTTATTTGATGAACAACTAACCATTAATCTAGAAAAGTGTGATTTCTTGAAGCAATAATTGGTATATCTTGGTTTTGTTGTATCAGGAGGCAATCTGAAAATGGATCAATCTAAAGTTGCAGCAATAACCAGTTGGCCAGCTCCTAAAGCAACCAGTGATGTCAGAAGCTTTTATGGTTTAGCACAATTTTACAAGAAATTCATCAAGGGATTCAGTGAGATTTGTGCCCCTATGTTAGACACAATCAAAGGGGGTGTAAAGGTAAAGTTTCAATGGACAGATGTAGCCAATAAAGGGTTTGAATTATTGAAAACTAAGGTAGCTTCTCAACTAGTGCTCATTTTACCTAGTTTTGATAAACTTTTTACTATTGAATGTGATGCTAGCAATATTGTTGTAGGAGATGTTTTAAGTTAGGACAATAGACCAGTTGCATTCTTTAGTGAGAAGTTAAATGATGCCAAGAAAAATTACTCTTCCTATGATTTAGAACTTTATGCATTAGTACAGGCACTTAGGAAATGGAGACATTATCTTCTTCCTAAAGAGTTTGTTGTATACATAGATAATCGGGCATTAAGTTTCTTGAACTCACAGGATAAACTGAATCATAGGCATGTTAAATGGGTAGAGTACTTGCAAGCTTACACTTTTACTCTTAAGAATAAGAAGGGTTGGTTGAATAAAGTAGCAAATGCTTTGAGTAAGAGGTTGTTAACTGTTCATGCGATTCAAGTACAGAGCATTGGTATTGATAGTTTTAAAGATATGTATCCTACTGATGATAATTTTGCTGAAGCTTATAAAGTTTGTCAAGATTTTGAGAATCATTTCCATGGTGCATATGTTGATTTCACTATATAGGATGGTTTGTTATTCAGGGGTGGATAGCTATGTGTTCCAAAAGGTTCTATGAGAGAGAACCTCACTCAGGAGAAGCACAATGGGTGCTTAAGTGGACATTTTGGTCTCAACAAGACCTTGGAGTTGGTTCAAAGATTCTACTATTGGCCCAAGATGCAGAGAGACATCAGGAGGTATGTTGAGCAGTGTTTGGTATGTCAGAAAGTAAAAGGTAATTCCTCCAATGCTGGTTTATATCAGCCTCTTCCCATTCCACACAGGCCTTGCGATTGCATTAGTATGGATTATGTGGTAGGATTACCTCTAACTCAAGCAGGATTTGATAGCATCTTTGTAGTAGTTGACAGATTTAGCAAGATGGCTCATTTTATTCCTTGTAAGACAACACATGATGCAAGTCATATTGCTTACTTGTTTTTCAAAGAAGTTGTTAGAATACATGGTTTGCCTATTAGCATTATTTCAGATAGAGATGTGAAATTTCTTGGTCTTTTCTGGAAAAAATTGTGGAAGAGACTGGGTACTAATCTCTCTTTTGGTTCAGCTTACCATCCACAAACCAATGGCCAAACTAAGGTTGTGAGAAGGTCTCTTGGAAACTTGCTTAGGTGTTTGACAAAGGAATATGGACAGAGTTGGGATCAGCTCATTCATCAAGCAGAATATGCCTACAATGATAGTGTCAACCAGTCTACGGGTAAAATTCCTTTTGAAGTTGTTTATGGTATGCATCCAAGAGGTATAATGGAAATGAGAGATATAACTAACTTGCAGCCTAAGAGTGGAACAATAGATGACATGGCTTAATCCATGAAAGAGGTTCATGAACAAGTGAGGAAGGCTCTTCAGAATACCTCCCAAAAAGTCAAGGCAAGAATGGATGCTACAAAGAGAGATGTTCATTTTTCTGTAGGAGATTATGTGATGGTTCATTTGAACAAGGTAAGCCTGCAAAAAGGAGTTCCTAGCAAACTTCAGATGAGGAGAATAGGCCCTTGCAAAATCTTGGCTAAGTATGGGTCTAATGCTTACAAAGTTGATTTGCCTACTGATATTTCTTTGTCTCCCATTTTTCATGTTGTAGATTTGATTGCTTTCAAGGGGCAACCACTCAAGGAGGTTCAAAGGGTTTCAGAAGTTACACAATCCCTTTCTGATCTTTCTTTACCTCCTCTCTCTATTCCTCAAGTAGAACAGGTTCTAGACTCCAGGGTTCTCAAGAAGACAAGGAATCACACCTATATGGAGCACCTACTCAAATGGAAGGATAAGCCTATCTTAGAGGCCACATGGATACCTAAATTTGACTTTGAGAAAGCTGGAATACCTTCTTCTTTTCTACCTCAAGGAGTCACATGACTTCTTTATCTTTGGGGGAGTATGGTGCAGGAGCACCTAGCTGAGTAAAAACTCTCCTTTTGAGTATTTCATTCTTTCATGTTTGTAATGTCTTCTGTTAGGTTGTTGTGTGTCTTTTCAAGTATTTTTGATCTCATTTTGTGCTCAAGAGGTCAATTTTTGCCTTTCAGCATTTGAGTTGACAATTTTGGGTTTCTAGGCCAAAAAGGGCAAAAATGTGTAAAATTGCCTCAAAGGTCTAGAAATTATTTCCAAATAATTGCAACATGTTTGATAAGTGTTTTTAAGCATGTCTTTGGTGTTTAGATAAGTTTATGAGGTTAGGTTGTCAAAAATGTCTCTTGGAGCAACAAATGTTGTCATTTGGGCTTGTAAAAGTTGTCATTTTTGGACATTTCTAGTACAATGAAGTCGTGGAAGCCTCATGTCCATACTAGGCTTGATAAATAACTTGAAAGACTATAAAAATGCCTCCCTTTTCCTTGAAAAATGTTGGTGATCGTATTGACTAAGGATTCCTAGTAATAAAAAAGATGAATTAAATGACAGTTTCAGTTTGAATGCCATATGTTTGGATTAATGCCTATAGGACAGAAATAGAGGAGGGCTGCACATGGTGTAGTAGAATATTATTAATATTTTGGTAGCTTGGTTAGTGAAGGAGAAGTGGTTTCCAATGTTGTTTGGGTCTAAACCCTCATTAAACCCTACATCTGTGCCTAAAATTGAGGACAGTCACTAAACCTTTTTCATGGAGCCTAAGACCTAAAAAATATTTGAGCTTAGAACTCTTAAAAATCATCCAAGACAATTTTATTGGTATAAATTCCCATCGTTGGGTTGGGTGAACAAAAAAGTGCCAATTAGCCCTCCACGGGCTACTAGCCTTCTTGGACTGCAAAACTACATTTTCAAGGACCCGATTGGTTTGGGCTTGTTAGGACTTGTGAAACCTTTGGTAAACTCTCTAAGAAAAATAAAGTAGAACCTTCCATCTTCTTGACAAAATATCATAAACTTTTGGGGTTCTGCAACCTAGCATAGGGGTTTGAGTAAGAAGAGCAAAAATGCCTAAGTACTACAAAATTGTACATGATCAAATACAAAACTTTTTCCTAACTTCATAGAACCTTTGGAGGAGTTTTCCTTGTCTTGGTGTAGTAGGTATGAATGCCTAGAAAGTAGGGCATTGAAGTTAGAGTATAGTCAATCAAGGAAGAGTGAATTGAGTAGGGGTATGAGCTCACTCATAAAGGGAGTTTGTTTGAGAAGATATGCACAAAATGCTTAGCATTATAACATCAATTTGATTTTGCAAACATATATAATAGACATAAACAATTCTTTTGGAAACCAATTGAACCATTAGATCTAATTCACCTGGTTGAGCACTTTTCTAGCAATCTCCCTATCACATGGCTCCGAGTGATAAGGGTGATACTGCTCAACAACTGGTTGTGAAATTCAAGCCAAACAAAGGATTCATCAAATTCAATGATAATATCAACAACAATAGTCAACTCGTAGGTGCTACAGTCGTGCCTCCTTTGTCTAAACTATTTAGAAGAGAAAAAGAGTTTACTCCTTTGAATGAATCTTTGCATAGCATTATGTCTCAATTGATACAAAGGAATGTGTTAAAACTTCCCCAAATCAAACCAATTGATCCATCCAAGACAAATTCACCTTACTTTGATGCTAAATATTTTTGTCAATACAATTGTCAGCCTGGTCATGATACTGAGAAGTGTTTTTCATTGAGAAGTAGGATTTATAAATTGATTGATAACAATATTATATCTGTGGTAGTGTTAATGATAAAGGAAACAAATCCCTAGATCCTCCTAATCAGAACCTTCAAAGTTTTATTGATCCTTCACCATCCCATTCCACTAATCTGATTGAGATTGATCATCCTACTGACTCTCCCAATGATGTGACCCTTGAATATAATAATGTGGTGAACCTTGTAGATCAACAAGAACCTCCTAAGGATTTGTGCATAACATTTGATCCTAGTGACACCATTAAGGAACCCGATGTCCCATTATACATAAGTGTGAAAATCAAAGGTATACCTTCTAGAGGAGTCCTTAATGATCATGCTTGCATGGTTAATGTGATAATTGAAGAATTTCTTTATACTTTGCAATTACATCAAGTGATATGTGATGATATTGATGTGGTAGTTAAGGTTTTTTATGGCTTCTCTTGTCCTGCTATTGGTTCTATAACACTTCCTAATGATGTTGGCACTAAATGCTTAGATGTTCAATTTGTAATCATTCTTGCATCCGAACAATTTTTTATGAAGTTGGGACATCCTTGGCTCTCTTCCATGAAAGCGATTGCTTATACTATTCATATGTGTTTGAAATTTCCTCATAATGATAAAATCATAATTGTTAATCATAGAATATTTCAACCTACACTAAGGCGTGGAGATGTTTCTCTTGATTATTTTTGGTCTAGACAATTCAAGCCTCTTCAACCTAGAAGTGATGCTCTCTTTAGATTATACCAAAACTGGAAAAATAAAATAATTTTGTCATTAAGTAAACCTAGAAATCCAACACTTAGCATTCCTCTTGATGATCATATACCTGTTAGGCCCAATATGGAAAGCTAATGTACAGAGAGGGGAGGGGTGAATCAGTACTTCAAAATATTTCTTCAATAGTAACTTTACTGTTAAGCATAAACTAAATAGTGCAGTAACATAATATAATGCTAAAACAAATAGATAACAATCATACATGATTCACTCCATAACTCATATATTTTGGTTACGCAAAAACTCTTGGTTAGAGAGAAAAAATGCAGTGGGGATGACACCCACAACTTCACTACTGCAATAATAAAGGTTGCTTGATTAGAGCTACATGTTTAGCTATTTTTGATAGCTTACCCTGTTAGGAGTATCAAGATCTGTTAGATCTACCTTGCTAAAGGATTTTACAACACTTATTCTAAATGCTGCACCTGGTTAGAGGCTTTACAATTTATAGACTTTGTTAGAGTCTTTTACCTTGTTAAAGGTTTCTCTTACAACTTCAAAATATTTCAATAAATCATTACAAATATCTGTAACTTTACATCTGGAATGTTATAGCAGATTCTATGTGCTCAAAATAAGATTACCTTGCTTATAGCATACCTCGGTAACCCATATATTAACTCGGTAAACCCTTTCTGTTTACTCTATTCTTTGATTATTCTCTAAAATCCTTCTCGGTGACCTTTGTGTCTCTCTGTCAACTGTAACAATCATAACATTCTATGATATCTCATGATTTTCCTTTTTGTATATGTCTAGCTTCACACACACATGCACATATATACTTGCACATATGTCTAATCCTGAATTCATGTTGTATAAATAGATCTTTTATGTCGGTGATCTGGTCCATGCTTCGATCTTACAAACATGATTTCTCGAATGAATAACCATGCAAAATATTTCATTGGTTAGATGACCTCAAAATCATACACAATCTTTAAGTGCAATTTCCAATGTGATAACGGTTACTTGTTCCTCGATCTTTATAACATGTTTCCCATATATGTCCAGGTTCAGTGAATCTGGTAACATGTTTCACTCGGTGTGTGTTCACTCGGTATATCATTCTTGCTGCTCGGTAGACATAGACTGTTACTCGGTAGAGTGTTCGGTGTATACTGCGCTCTGAGACTACTTTCTTCTATAACTGACTGCACTATGCTTACTGACTGAAAGATTCGGTAGAAGTAACCAACTAGAATATATAGAATAACTTTGAACATAAGACTAATGGCAATCTTAGTAAGTAGTAACAATACCCCTTCTTGAAGATAAGATTATTCTTCCTCCTAAGGAAAGACATAATTTTCTTCCTAAATAGGCAACTTTTCCTTCTCCTAAAGAGAAGAGTGTCCTTTCTCCTAATAAAAGAGATATTCTTCCTTCTCCTATGGATGAGTCTACTCTTCCTCCCAAAGGTATAAAAAATCTTCCAACTAAATATCAATCTATTCCTCCTAAGGCTATACCTATCCCTCCTTATGATGGACCCGGTCTCCTTCCTACACCTCCCATTTCTCCTTTATATGGTGTGGTTCCTCCTCCTTCATCTTATAGAGAGAAGCAACCACCCTCTCCTATTTTCCAACCTAATAGACCTCAACCCATTCATCCTTCCCTAAAATGATAGATGAAGCCTATACCTAATGAGCCTAACCCTTCTCAACATTCAGCCAAAACTTGATGAAACCATTGTGTGCGAGAATGCCAACGGAGACATCATGCTAGAGCTCGCGAAGTTGCTTCCCAAACCATTTCTTCTCTTAAAACACCAACATTTGACATGATTCCATTTTCTCTTAAACAAGATGTTCAACCTAATTCTCCAAGACGCAAAATACTTAAAACAAATGATGGTTCAAGTTCTATTCCTATTAGAGCTCCTATTCTTATAATCTTCATGAAGAAATGGGTGAGAATATTTTAATGATGAAAATGTTGATCCTAATATTTTTAATGATGAATATGAATATGTTGATGTTGCAAATGAATTACCTAGAAAATTTTCAAAAGAATTAATCCTAGCTCCTAGAAACAAACAAAGTCACTCAACATTAGAGTATGGTCCTTGTTTAGAACTTGCGATAGCTCCATCTACCATGCTCGATGTGGCTCCTCTTGTGTGTTTTCCACCTTCCTGAAATAATGATCATCGACATCGGGGGGAGGATGACATGCTTGATTAGCTTCATTAGCAACTTAGATTCTCTCTCCTCTCTTGCTTATTTGTGACATTCTTCTATTTGTTCTTATTCTTCTATTTGTTATCCCTAGTGTTGTCTACTTGAGGATAAGGCAAAGCATTGAGATCTCTTTTGGTCTCTCCCATGTTGACTCAAAAGACATGTGTTCCCTTCTTCCATGGTGGTTTCCTTCCTTTAGAGGATGAGGATGACTTTATGCATATACATATACATGATATACATGAGTTATCATAAAAAGCATATTGACTCCAAAGTTAGGTGAAACCAAATTGTCTTTTGTGCTTTTTGTTAATTATCCTTTGATCTATCATCTCTTGGGGGCTAAATTATTATGATAACGTGCTTGTCTTCTTTGGGTGTATCCTAACTTAAATAAATCACTCTCGACAAGGCATACACAATCGCTTTAATGTGGGGTCATGCACTCCGCTCATCATTCTCTCTTTTAATACTTAGCAAACGTTGCCTTGGCTTTGTAATTTTTGGTATTCTTTTCATGACTCATAGTAAGAGAACCTTACTAGTTACAGTCATGGTTCTCTCTTTCTCTCTCATGGTCTTCCCTTTTACCTTGTCATTCAAGTCATAAGATCCTAAAGTCCACCAGGGGCTTGGTGAATCTTGCCTTCTTGATGTGGTGAAATTATTTCAATCTTAATTCCTTGTACTTTACCGATAATATTTGCATAAGATCATACTCCCGCTAAAGTGGGGACTAAATGTAATGTCCTAAACTTGCACCCCTCACATTTTTCGACTGCATTTGGGTCTTTGCCTTAGTGTTTGCACCCCTCTACCTGATCGGAGACTTGAATATGCTCATGCACATCAAAAACACCTTGAAATTCAATAATGTACTCAAGAGCCACCTTTATCCTACCCCAAAATATTGCAGGACCAGGGCGTGGCACCCTGGAACCCCTTAATCGGGGCCTATCATGACCCCCTCTGTTGGACCTAACTCAAATATGAAACAGGAAAATCCACCCTATGTCGGCCCAAGTCAGAAAATCAGTCAATTAATTCCACTGGCAAGTATATAAGAGGAATTTCCCCTCCCATTTGACATAACACAATATCATGAAACTACATCAAGCATTCAAGAGAAATTGAGCATTTTTAGTCTTCCTTCAAGTTTTGGAGCAACAATAGAGTCAAGATTACAAAGATTAAAGAGAAGATAATCATTATTCTTCATGAAATCATAATTCGGTGTGGAGATAAGCAAAACTTCACAAGGAGGTATAAGCATTTCATTTTCAAGCAATTCAACATCTCCTCAAAGAGGAGGATTTCTACTTTCAATCATTTCATTTACATTATTTCAACCACTTGGTTAATTCTAAAACTGGGGTTTGACCTGAAGAAAAACCCCTATTCCCAATACATTTCCCTTTCTTTATGTGTGCAAGAAACAGGTGTGCAGTTGTACTTCTAGAATTAAGCTTTATTCGTAGAGATGGAAAAACCCTTTTTTACACGCGGAAATTTTGGAGGACTGATTGGAGGGTGCCCGTGTCTGGACACATTGTCCCTACAACTTTTTCTCGATTTCATAGAGCAACTCTGAATCATATCAAACTTCTCAGATCTAGGGGCACGACTAAATCCGGAATCTGTAGCTCATTGTTTTCACATACTTTGTGTTCATTTTCAGCATTTTGCCTTAATTCAACTAGTCAACTTACAAAATAGGGTCAACACATCCCAATTTCAACCAATCTACTTAGTATTTAGTCTTTACATCCTTTGGGGTTGGATCTAGTAGAATCAACCCCTCTTTTGAATGTAAAGTTTCTCCCAAGTGAAAATTGAGCTTAGTGAAATTCCCACTTCTATGTGGAGAATTGGCTAAGCCCCCAATTTTGCACTTTACAATGGTTAATTCCAAAATTGAGGTTTGACCTAAGACAAACCCTTATTCCCAACATCTTTCCCTCTCTTTCTATGTGCAGGAGTTGTACTCAGGAATTTTGACAGCGTCGACAATGATGAACAGGTTCAACTTTCGACGAAGGAAAATTCAGACTAGGGTGAATCTGTGCTACCTAGTCCTAAAAAATTAGGTCAAACTTATTGGAACATGTTCTAATCATCTTCTTCTCCTTAGATCTCAATTTGTGGCTCCATGAGATATTTGTAATAGTTTGTTTGTGATAATTTACTTCAATTATTCATACTTCTATCCTAATTTTATAATTACATTCCACATTCAATTAAGAAAGAGGATAATCAATAATAACCAATTGAATCCAATTAGAATCTTAGACCTTTCCCCATTGGGATTGAGCCTAGAGCTATTGGGTTCAACCTTCTTTCAATGTAATTATGTTAATTGGGTTATTTAGTGGATTTACTTGGTGAAACCCTAATTCCTAATTTCCATACATTACATAAGATAGTTTATCCTATCTTAAGGGTATGTGCACAAAGATGGTGGTCAGAAAAGTGGACACCACCCAAAAAACATGAAAAAACAAGCAGCGTGTACGTGGTTCTAAAATTTGAAATCATCGCGTACGCGCTGTCTTTAGGAAAGTGAGTGCGTACGCACTGTCTTTAGGAAAGTGAGTGCGTAAGCACTGTCTTTAGGAAAGTGAGTGCATACGCACTGCTTTTAGGAAAGTGAGCGCGTACGTGCTCATAAGCCCTAAAAAATCGCTTACGCAGTACTTGTAAAAAAAGTTTTTTAAAGGACTAGGTCTTATTTTCCCTATGACCACGACATTTTTTCCTCCTTTTTCTCCACGAAACTACGAATGGTCTGCCACATTTCTCCACCAAACATTATAGATCAAGGTTAGTTTTTTTAGTTTTTGTCTTTCTTTCTCGTTTATTCAATTTGTTTTACGTTTTGAATTTAATTTCATTTATTTTGATTAGGTTTTTTTATTTTTTGTTTCAAAACCAGATTCTGATAATCCACAACAACAACAAAAAAATGCACCTCTTGAAAACCCCAAACAAAACCCGCAAGATACACATCCAGTTCCTCCTTTTGACTGTAGACCTAAAACATAGGAGCAATTGATTAATCAATTAGGGCAAAACACGTCTAAAATAAATAGACCGATTAATAAATTGAAAACATTTGAGCTTGAGCATCATAAATCCCTCACCACTAGCATAGAAACATTAGCTAGTGGTGCCACAGTCGTTTCCACACAAATTATAAAATGGGGTAACTTTAGGGATATGTGTCATCAATACTATGCTGGTGGGTTATCATACAAGGGAGTGAAAATAAATAAATTAGTAAACTATTGGCATTATGAGAACCGGTATGTGGACATAATGACATTGTATGTTGTCATTGATGTCAATATGTTGCAAAGGTGTGACCCGGCATATGAGAGAACCTGTATAACACTGTGAATCGACGTTTGGGTCAAAGTGAAGTGGTGTGCTTGTTTAAAGGTGAACCGGCATATGGTTATGGAATTGGCACAAGGAAGCATTGAATGACTACCGGTTCATAGTCTCAACCTTAGGGTTTCCGGTTGAAGTGCTTCAAGTCTATGTGGCTCAACTGGTGACTTTGTGCGATGAGTTAGCATGACAATAAGAAGATGATCATGTTGCCACGTAAACCTTGGGTGCATGAAGAAGATCTTGCCTATCTATCTCAAGAATATGAGAAGACTATAAAACGGTGATAATGCGTGATGGGTTATCAGCTGCCATGGAAACAGTCGAAAGAAGATCTTGCCTATCTACCTTGGGAATATGAGAAGACTGTAAAATGACAGAAAACAAACGATGGAGATTAATGAAGTATGCTCAACGGTTATGTTTGAACAGTCTAAATTCCTTAGCCTATTAGGTTTAGGGTTTAGGGTTTATGCTTCCAACCTAACTATTTTCTATAAGGTCGATGTTGTGACTCTTTCAAATGTTGTTGGCAAAAGTTGTGTGTGAGTATCCAAGAGAAGGGATACGTGATACTTGCTAGACCAGAAGAGAGAAGTGATACCTACAGAGTGTAAGTGTAGAAGGTGAAGAGGAGCTTAAGTGGATCTGCATTGGCATTGAGTGTTGTTACCAGATCATTGTAATACATGTTGATCTCTAACCACCTCAACAGTTGTGAAATCCCCTAACAGGGTGGCCTTAACCGGCTTGCTGTAAATCCCTTAACAGGGTAACTCGAAGTTATTGAGATCTGGAAAGCTAGAGAGCTCTGGAAATCCTTTAGCTATTGAGTTCTTGAAATCCTCTAACAAGGTACCCTTAACAGGGTTTAACCCTTAACCGGGTGACCCCTAACCTATTGTACCTGTCTTTAACAGGACAAGGCTCCTAACAGAGCAGACTTCCAAAGAGTTCAACAACAAACTTGTGGGTATTCATCTCCATCGTGGTTTTTCCCAGTTGGGTTTCCATGTGAAAAATATGTGTGTCATGTGTGCTACTTTTTATCTTGTGATGCTTTGTTATTACGTGTTAAGCATATGATGGTTCTGTGTTTTATGCCTATCAATAAAACATGTTGAACTAGTTGTTGTGAAGATATGATGATAGATTACCTATTCATACATAAGGGTGAAATGGTAGTGCAGCTCTGAGTTGAGTGGAAAGGTCAGTGAGTAACTGGATAATGATTGTTTTAGTTGTTCTGAGTTTTACCGGTTGCACTTTGTTTCAAACCGGTGTCACTGTTTGCAGGTCATTTGGAGTAATTGCTGTTGAACTGGTTTAGGTCTGTATTTTTGTCTGTATTGATTCACCCCCCCTCTCAGTACCGGTTTGGTACTATTCATTCATCATTGAGTTATCAATTGGTATCAAATCTTCCTCTAGGTCCTCTGTATTGTAAGCTTGACCGCTTGAGGTAAAGATCCCAGTCAAATGATGAAGAGGGAAGGTCCAAAGTTTAACAGGGAAAATTTTGGCATATGGAAAGATAGGATGAAGATATTCATTAGAAGCATGGGTGCTCAACACTAGAGTTATGTTGAGAATGTCTATGTTGTCCCTACCGGCACTCTCACTGATGACCAAAAGAGAGAGATACAAGAAAATGGGCAAGTCATGGAAGCCCTTATTAGTAGTCTATTTGACATTGATTTTATTGATGTTCAGGACAAGGTAAATCCCAAAGAGGTATGGGATGCACTTGAAAATATCTATGGTGGTGATGAACATGTAAAATAGGCTAAGGAAGAAATCCTGAGAGGGAAGTTTGAAGATATGTGGATGGTTGAAGGTGAGACCATTCAGCAGTATGAAATAAGAATCAAAATAGTTGTTGGAGAAATCAAGAGTGTAGGTGGTAAAATAGAAGATTCCACTATGGTAAGCAAAGTCCTGAGATCCCTATTGTCGGTCTATACAATAAGGGTTGCTACTATTCAGGAGCTAAGATCAATAGACAAGACCAAGGTATCCTTGAACTCCATCATAGCCAAATTGACAGCCTATGAGCTAAATAGTTTTGATAGCAGTGTTCAAAAGACTAAATCAGCATTTAAAGCCTCTGCTATACCATCTAGAAAAGGAAAAGAAGATAGCACTAGTGGTGAACCTAGACAAAGCAGAGAAATGGATGATGAGGAGATTCTGATGGCATTTGAAGCTCTCCTTGCCAGGAAGCTTCCTAAAGGAACCGGTAAATACAAAGGTAAGCTACCTTTGAAATGCTTTTCTTGTAACCGAATAGGACATATTGCTATAAACTATCCTAATGGCGATATCAAGGACAAACTAGAAAGGTTCAAGAAATTCAAAGGAGGAAACCAGAGAAACTATTTTGTGGCAGTTGATGAAGGTGTCACAGATGAGGAATCAGAAGAAGAAGAGAATGAAGACATTGTGTTTGTCGCTGTAAAGGAAGATGTGGCAGACAAGAAGGCTCTTGTCTCCCGGTTTGATAATTCCAATCAATGGATCATTGACAGTGGTTGTTCTCACCATATGAATGGCGACCAAAGCAAGTTTCTATCCTTGGAGGAGTATGATGGTGGTGTGGTTCGCTTTGGCAATGATGCACCATGCATGATCAAAGGCAGAGGGTCCATCTCTCTAAATGGAAAGAGTAGTGCTGACAATGTGTACTGGGTTGATGGTCTTAGACACAACCTTCTGAGTGTTGCCCAGTTGAATGACAGTGGCCTCACTCTGGAATTCAAGAATGGAGTCTACAGAATCAAAGGAAAAGATGGTGAATTGGTGGCCACCGGCATGCAGACCAAAGGTAACCTATTTCATCTGAATGCAAATATAAGTACATGTCTTCTGGCTAAATTTGATGATAGCTGGATATGGCATAGGAGACTCTGCCATGCAAACTTTGATAACATTGTGAAGGCTAGTAAGATCAAGGCAGTTAGAGGGTTGCTGATGCTAAGAAAACTAGATAATACCTTGTGCAGAGAGTGTCAATTGGGGAAAATGTCTTCCTCAACCTTTAAAGGTAAATCTTTCACTGCTGTCAACTTGCTTGATCTTGTGCATACTGATTTGTGTGGTCCTATGAAAACCAGAAGTGTGCAGGGTGATAGGTACTTCATGATTCTCACTGATGACTACTCAAGAATGAAGTGGGTCACATTCTTGAAAGACAAGTCTGAACCCTTTGTTAAGTTCAAAGATTTCAGAGCATTAGTGGAGAAGAAAAGCGGTAAAAGGATCAAGTGTCTTAGAACTGATCAAGGAGGGGAATTCACTTCCGGTGAATTCAACAAGTATTGTGAAGAATTTGGCATCAAGAGGCAACTGTCTGCCCCCTGGACTCCACAATAGAATGGCCTAGTAGAGAGGAATAACCAGACTGTGGTTGAAGCAACTAGAACCTTGTTGATTCAAGGAAAGGTAGCTCACACCTTTTGGAGAGAAGCGGTGAGCACTGTAGTCTACACAATGAACTGGGTACTCATCAAGAAAGGTAAGGACAAGAATCCTTATGAGTATTGGACCGGTAAGACACCTATGGTTAGCTACTTTAGGGTATTTGGTAGCAAATGTTACATCAAGAGGAGTGAACATCAGGGCAAATTTGAAGCCAAATGCGATGAGGGAATATTCCTAGGATATTCCACCGAGAGTAAAGCTCTCAAGTGTTACAACAATAGAACTCAGAGAATTATGGAAAGTATTAATGTAAGAGTGGATGAATCCTTTGAGAAAACTAAGGAAACCAGCAGTGAGCAAGCTGTAAATGAACCAATTGCAACCTTCTGAGAACTAGTTGTCAGTCAACCAAGTACTAGTAACAGTGTTCCTGAACCGGTGAATGTTGATACTGATGAAGATGAGGATGAAGAGGAAAAGCAAGAAGAACCAGTCAAGACTATTCCTCGGTATGTCAAGCTGAATCATGATCCTAACCAGATCATAGGAGATAAGGATGCAGGAATCCTTACAAGAAGAAAGATCAGAGAAAACTCATGTTTGATCTCTGAATTTGAGCCTAAGTCATTCAAAGAGGCTCATAAAGATGAAGACTGGATCAAGGCAATGGAAGAGGAACTTGACCAGATAGAGAAAAATGGTACATGGTCCTTGGTACCCAGACCATAACATAAAAATGTCATTGGCACCAAATGGGTGTTTAGAAACAAGCTGAATAAGGATGGCATAGTGATTAGGAACATAGCCAAATTGGTGTGCAAAGGATATGCTCAAGAAGAAGGAGAAGACTATGGAGAAACCTTTGCTCCTATAGCCAGATTGGAATGAGTTAGTATGCTTCTTGCATATGCAGATTTTAAAGGCTTCAAAGTATATCAGATGGATGTAAAATCTGCATTCCTAAATGGTGTACTTGAAGAGGAGGTGTATATTGAGCAACCAGATGGGTTTGCTCTATCTGAAGATAGTGACATGGTATGTAGGCTACATAAAGCCTTATATGATCTAAAGAAAGCACCTAGGGTATGGTATGAACGTCTACATTCCCATCTTGTGAAGATTGGATTTGAGAGAACAAGTGAATATAGCAACATCTACTTGAAATTTGAAGGAGATCAGATCCTGATCTGTGAAGTTTTTGTTGATGGCATTATCTTTGGTGGAGATGACAAGATGAGTCATGAGTTTGCTGATGAGATGAAGGAAGAGTTTGAGATGTCACTTATAGGGGAGATTAAGTTCTTCATTGGAGTGCAGACCCAACAGATGAAAGATGGAATCTTTATCACTCAGTCCAAATATGTCAAAGAGGTGTTGAAGACCTTTTTCATAGAAGATAGCAAACCGGTTGGTACACCAATGGTGACCGGTTGCAAATTATCAAAAGAGGATGATTCTGCATTGGTTGATGAGAAGGAATACTGATCAATGATTGGTAAGTTGCAATATGTAGTGCATAGCAGACCGGATATTGCACATGCAGTTGGCATTATTGCAAGGTTCTAGAAAAGTCCAAGAGAATCCCACTTGGTTGCAGTCAAGCGGATTCTTAGGTATCTGAAGGGAACTATTGACTATGGATTGTGGTATCCATATAGCAAGGACTTCAGCTTGAAAGTGTTCACAGATGCTGATTGGGCTGGTAATGTAGACGACCAGAAGAGCACAACCGGTGGTGCATTATTCCTTGGTGGTAGACTGGTCTCATGGATGAGTAAAAAGAAGAGTTGTATCTCTCAGTCTACAACGGAAGTGAAGTATGTTGCAGCTTTCATGAACTGCACTCAGACAATTTGGATGAAGCATGTATTGAAAGGCTTCAAAGTTCCTTTATCGGAACCGGTAAGCATATTTTGTGACAATACTAGTGCAATTAATATCTCCAAGAATCTAGTTTTACATTCTAGAACCAAGCACTTTGAGCTTAAGTATCATTTCTTGAGGGAAAAGGTTCAGAACAAAGAGATTGCACTGGAGCATGTGTCCAGTAAGGAGCAGTTAGCAGACATATTCACCAAGCCTCTCCCAAAGACTACATTTACACACTTAAGAGGTGAATTAGGGGTACTGCCCCTTCAAGAGGTGAACTAAAGGTATATTCTCCACATCAGTCATGTATTGCATAGTCAAATCTTTCTTCAGGATTGATGTGTTGAAGGATGCTACTCCTCAGGGGGAGCAGCATAATGGAACAGGGAAGTTTGTGCCTCCACTTTGGCATTGTTGTCAAAGGGGGAGAAGATGTGAAGTAGAGAAGACATCTATAGAAATTGGGGGAGAAGATGTGAAGCGGAGAGATATCTTTGTATATTGCCATCAATGCCAAAGGGGGAGATTGTTGGCATTATGAGAACCGGTATGTGGACATAATGACATTGTATGTTGTCATTGATGTCAATATGTTGCAAAGGTGTGAACCGGCATATGAGAGAATCAGTATAACACTGTGAACATGCATTTGGGCCAAAGTGAAGTGGTGTGCTTGTTTAAAGGTGAACCGACATATGGTTATGGAACTAGCACAAGGAAGCATTGAATGACTACCGGTTCGTAGTCTCAACCTTAGGGTTTCCAGTTGAAGTGCTTCAAGTCTGTGTGGCTCAACCGGTGACTTTGTGCGATGAGTTAGCATGACAACAAGAAGATGATCGTGTTTCCACATAAACCTTGGGTGCATGAAGAAGATCTTACCTATCTATCTCGGGAATATGAGAAGACTATAAAACGACGATAATGCATGATGGGTTATCAGCTGCCATGGAAATAGTGGAAAGAAGATCTTGCCTATCTACCTTAGGAATATGAGAAGACTGTAAAATGGCGGAAAATGAACAATGGATATTAACGAAGTATGCTCAACAGTCAGGATTGAACCGTCTGAATCCCTTAGCCTATTAGGTTTAGGGTTTAGGGTTTATGCTTCTGACCTAACTATTTTCTATAAGGTCGATGTTGTGACTTTCAAACGTTGTTGGCAAAAGTTGTGTGTGAGTATCCAAGAGAAGGGATATGTGATACTTGCTAGACCAGAAGAGAGAAGTGATACCTGTAGAGTGTAAGTGCAGAAGGTGAAGAGGATCTTAAGTGGATCTGCATTGGCATTGAGTGTTGTTACCAGACCATTGTAATACCTATTGATCTCTAACCACCTCAACAGTTGTGAAATCCCCTAATAGGGTGGCCTTAACCGACTTGCTGTAAATCCCTTAATAGGGTAACTCAAAGTTATTGAGATCTGGAAAGCTAGAGAGCTCTGGAAATCCTTTAGCTATTGAGTTCTTTAAGTCCTCTAACAAGGTACCCTTAATAGGGTTTAACCCTTAACCAGGTGATCCCTAAAAGGATCGGTTCCTAACAGAACCTATTGTATATGTTATTAATAGGACAAGGCTCCTAACAGAGCGGACTTCCAAAGAGTTCAACAACAAACTTGTGGGTATTCATCCCCACCATGGTTTTTCCCAATTGGGTTTCCACGTGAAAAATATGTGTGTCATGTGTGATGCTTTGTTATTACCTATTAAGCATATGATGGTTCTGTGTTTTATGCATGTCAATAAAACATGTTCAACTAGCTGTTGTGAAGATATGATGATAGATTACCTATTCATACATAAGGGTGAAATGGTAGTGTAGTTCTGAGTTGAGTGGAAAGCTCAGTGAGTAACTGGTTAATGATTGTTTTAGTTGTTTTGAGTTTTACCAGTTGCACTCTGTTTCAAACCGGTGTCACTATTTGCCAGTCATTTGGAGTAATTGTTGTTGAACCGGTTTAGGTCTGTATTTTTGTCTGTACTGATTCACCCCCCCCTCTCAGTACCGGTTTGGTACTATTCATTCATCATTGAGTTATCATAAAAAACAAATATGTGCCCTTTTTGTTGATCCTAACCTAGTCAGTCATTACCTCTTAATGCAAAGAGTTTTCGCATGTTACAAGCTAGGGTTGTTGTTGCACCAAAAGATTGATCTGTCAATGCCTGATACAACCACTAGACTTATAGAATCCACAGGAGGTTGTTAAACCTTGTCATGAATCACTGTGAGGGACGCTGGACCATTTCCAACAATCCCCCTCCCACTGTCACTCATCACAACCTGCGTGATTTGAACCTGTGACCAAGCTCTGATACCACTTGTTACAAGCTAGGGTTGTCGTTGCACCAAAAGATTGACCTGCCAATGCCCGATACAACCATGAGACCTATAGAATCCACAGGAGGTTGTTAAACCATGTTGTGAATCACCACGAGGGACACTGGCCCACTGCCAACATCCCATACATTGGTGTTCAAATGTGCAGATGAAGAATATTTTTTGGCAGAGCTGGTGGATGGTCTTTGATGATCCACCTTGTAATAATTATGAGGTGCCATTGTATTTTTTGAGAAAAGTATACTTTGAGTTTTTCCTCAATGTGCGGTCAAACTATTTTGACATGAGAGAGTTCCATGGTAGAGGTGGTAGCTCTGCCCAAGATAGACTTGGAGACCATAGGCGAGTATCCCCAGAGAGTCATCTCCCCCTAGCACCCAAACCCAAGGTGCATCGGCCTTTCCCAGTAGAGTTGAAAGATTCGATGGAGCTACAAACTCTTCAGGTGGCCACAACATTGACTGGTGCCATCATCCAACATGGGACAGAGTTAGCACACCCTCTTGTATTGGATGATGAGCCATTAATTGCTCCAGGTGGCAACATAGAGCCCATTCAGCATGTGTGTGTCAGTTCCTCGGGGATATGCTCAGGGACGGATGACATGGTCACTGCAGATGGATCCACATCTCATTCATGCATGATTTGTGGGAGTAGATGTTATACCCGCATGAATGAGGATGTGGCACTGAAAGAGGAGTTGATGGACATGTTGTTTGCCCATCAACTGCAGACATAGGTGTGTTGATTTGAACTCATAGCATTTTATTTATTAGTCACTTTAAATTTGTAATTACATAAATCAATTTCCATTTATACACTGATTTTAATTCTTACAAATAATATGCATTTCAGGATATAGCAGCGGTATCCCATACTCCTCCCGCAGTTAATACAGTTGCAACTTCGATGCCTGATGTATAAATTTTGTAACATGTTTAAATAGAATAGTACACTTTGAATTAAAAAAAATACAAGATATACTAACTATATTTAATGCTTGGTCCAATTTTTGTTTTGTAGGTGTTGATAGGGTACCAAATGTCCCAAATTGATGACATCACACTCTCAGCAATTGATTTTGGTCTACAAGGCTATACGGTATCATATTTTGTACACCCTTTTTTATGTATTGTTTTGATGGAATATGAAAGTCATTTCATTTTAGATTTTTAAAATTATGTTTAATATATTATATGTACTAATATCTCATGTTAATTTTTCATTTTTTAGGGTACCCCCTTTGCGTCTAGGCCTCGTCCTAAGCAAAAGAATTCCTCGAAGATGCCAAAACGTGGGAAGGTAATTCAACACATTTTTAGTTGTACAATTGTTTGAAAATGTTAAAATTGTCTGAGTTGGGATTTGTAAATTGATTAGTGTTTTGTGTCTATTTTACATGTACCACAACCATTGAGCAATGTGGATTTGTTGAATGCACCTGATTCGCCTGTGGATCGAGAGAGGGTGGAGGTATGTATCTCTACTTTATTTTCTTGATTTCATGATTATATGCACGTGTACATGTGAACTTGTGAATAATTAAAATCTTATAATTTTTTCATACAGGAAATATCCATAGCTGCTTCATCAATGGTGAGCCCTCCTCCGTGCACTGGAGAAGCATCTTTGGATCTGATACACTTTTGTTTGATATATTACATTAATTGTTTTTAACCTACAATACTTATCATTATATTAATTGTATTTAATCTTTGTGTAGCGTAGAAATTAGGAATCATCACAACAAGTAGATCAATCAATCAAAACACAAGACATGATAACTTAATCAAAAGAACACTCATTGAAATGAACCTAATTCCAAAGCACATTCAATGGAGGTATGAAAACAAAGCATTCAAAATGAAAATTATGCAAACCGGACGTAGAATTGAATACTCCTTCCATGCGGCTCCATTGTTGTTCTTTCCTCTTCAATGGGTTTGTGGATCTCACCTACAAGTGCACTCACAATTGAAAGCAAGATTGATGAAAAACTCAAGAGTACTAGAAGCGTAAGTTCGGTAGTTTGATAGAAAATTCGGATTTATGAAAATGAAGGGCTTTGAGTGAAGAAATTCATCCAATTTATAGACAAATTGGAGAAAATGATCAAATTAGCATGATAGTGATTCGAATAGAAATTCAAATCAAGAATAGCAAAATTATGACATGTCTATGACAAATTGCTATGCAAGGCTTATGACAATTCATGACAAATTTCTATGTCAAGAATTTATGACATTTTATGACATTTTATGACATTTTATGACAAATTCTATGACACATTTCTATGTCAAGAATTTTATGACAATTTATGACAAATTCTATGACAAATTTCTATGTCATTGCCATAAATTTAGGAAAGAAATAGGAGGAAATTGAATTTAAGAATAAATTAGAAAATTAGGAAATTAGAGAATAATGAAAATAGGAAATTAGAAATTAGTGAATTAATCAATAATTTTTCATTTATTAATTAATTCACTCACAAAGAGGAATAATTAGCCAATTAAATGAATATTTAATTGTAATGAGAAGACTTAGGATAAATAAGTAATTTATTAATCCTAAAGGAAGAAATGACACATTAGGTTAAATGATTAAATCATAAAACCCTAGAAGGTGAATTAGCAATGCGAGAATGACAATTAGGTCTATAATTGACTTGATCATGATTTGATTTGATACCAAAGCGATAAACAATTTGATTCGATTGAGAAAATGCGCCAATTGACAAGGAACAATGACAAATTGATCCAAATTGACATAATTACGACAGACAATGATCGATAGCGAAATGATCGCGAAATGACAAAATTGACAAAAGGACAAGAATCAATGACAAAATAGATTGCAAGACGACAAGATTGAAAATGACCATGATTGATGACAAATCGATCGCAAAATGAGAAGATTGCACATGACAGCGATTGATGACAAGATTGAAGGATTGATGATAAATCGACAAGATTGATAAAAGGACAACAATCGATGACAAATCGATCGCAAGATTGACAGGATTGATAAAAGGACAAAACCCTAATTAGGATTGACGATGTCCAATGTTGACAAATGAATACACACATTGATGCGACAGGATAAAATTGATCAAAATCATGACTGGATAGTGTTGTTGACAAGACCAAATTCGAGGACGAGATGATTGAAGAATATAGAAGAATGACTCAATGTTCACAAATGATAAAGACCAAGTGCGTGACATAGGAGAAATGTTAATGCGACGCAAAAACCTAAAATGAGGCAATGCGCAATTGTTAAAGTATGACTTCGCAAGCGTTGACCATTTTTAGGTGTCTACATTTTGCCCCTCTTTGAGACAATGCGATTTTAAGCGTTGTTTCAAAGAACAATAATGAAAATGCCCCAGACAATGACAATGACATATGCATGCCCCCTCGAGGAATTGGCCGGAAACATGCAGAAAAGAGGCCAATTGATCGACAAAAATGATAGGATCGAACGGACTGCCAAGACTAACAGAAGAAATGTTAGTAAGAAGAAATGAGACAAAGGACAGGTAGAGATGAAGAAAAACTTGCTTTCAGTAATGCACTTTGTAGGTGAGAACCTTTATTTTAATGTAGCAAAATGGATGCGTAGCATCATGGCATTGAAGGCCAGAGCTGAAATGCAACCCTTTTTGCAAAAGACAGACACATCACAGACAAACGACAATCACAATCAAAAAAAGAAAAGGACCATGAGCCATCCCGGAAATTAATGTAGCGTAGAAATTAGGAATCATCAAAAGATAAGTAGATCAATCAAAACACTAGACATGATAACTCAATCATGAGAACACTCATTGCAAATGAACCTAATTCTAAGCACACTCAATAGAGGTATGAAAACAAAGCATTCAAAATGAAAATTATGCAAACCAGATGTAGAATTGAATACTCCTTCCATGCGGCTCCATTGTTGTTCTTTCCTCTTCAATGGGTTTGTGGATCTCACCTACAAGTGCACACACAATTGAAAGCAAGATTGATGAAAATCTCAAGAGTACTAGAAGCGTAAGTTCGGTAATTTTATAGAAATTCGGATCCAAGAATCAAGGGCTTTGATTGAAGAAAATCATCCAATTTATAGAAGAATTGGAGAGATGACAAGATTAGCATGATAGTGATTCGAATGGAAATTCAAATCAAGAATAGCAAAATTATGACATGTCTATGACAAATTGCTATGCAAGGATTTATGACAATTTATGACAATTTATGACAAATTGCTATGCAAAGATTTATGACAAGAATTTGAAATAGAAATAGACATTTAGGAATATAGGAGAATTTAGAAAATTAGGTTGGAAATGATGACTTGGAAATTAGAAAATTGATGAAAAATAGGTAAATTAATTAATAATTTGTCATTTATTAATTAATTTACAAGGAGGAATAATTAGCCAATTAAATGAACATTTAATTGTAATGAGAAGACTTAGGATAAATAAGTAATTTATTAATCCTAAAGGAGAAAATGATAAGCAAGGTTAAATGATGAAATCACGAAGCCCTAAAGAGATGAATTAGCAATGAGAATGACAATTAGGTCTTGACAAAGGATAGTTGATATCGATTCGATCATGATTTTGAATTGATAAATGACCAATGTGATAAATGATTTAATTGAAATTGGTTGACAAAAATCAATGACAAATTGACCAAATTGACATGATTGAAAAAGGACAAGGATCGATGACGAATCGATCACAATATGACAAGATTGACAAGGACAAAGATCGACCAAAATCATGATTAAAGATTGCTATCGACAAGACCTAATTCAAAAGCGAAACAGATGAAGAATGCAGAAGAATGACTCGATGCTCGCAAATGATAAAGATCAAGTGCGTGACATAGGAGAAATGTTAATGCGACGCAAAAACCTAAAATGAGGCAATGCGCAAATGTTAAAGTATGACTTCCGCAAGCGTTGACCATTTTTAGGTGTCTACATTTTGCCCCTCTTTGAGACAATGCGATTGTAAGCGTTGTTTCAAAGAACAATAATGAAAATGCCCCAGACAATAATAATGACATATGCATGCCCCCTCGAGGAATTGGCCGGAAATGTGCAGAAAAGAGGCCAATTGATCGATAAGAATGATAGAAAATGATAGGATCAAACAGACTGCCAAGATGGACTGAAGAAATGTTAGTAAGCAGAAATTAGACAGAGGATAGTTAGAGATGGAGGAAAACTTGCTTTCAGTAATGCACTTTGTAGGTGAGAACCTTTATTTTAATGTAGCAAAATGGATGCGTAGCATCATGGCATTGAAGGCCAGAGCTGAAATGCAACCCTATTTGCGAAAGACAGACATAGCATAGACAAGCAACAATCACAATCAAAGAAAGAGACCATGAGCCATCCCGGTCACTCTAAATCACTCAGTGACATCATCGAGCAACATAGGGACATGATCGAAGCCAAAGATAAATTAATAAGATAAGACTCACAAATTCAAGCAAATCAAACAAACATCTTGATCTTCATTGTCAAAAGTTGAACGTGCTGATAGGACGATCATGCTATCTGGTTTCAGGACATGCGGTACCCCGTCTAAGACAGGACACAGTCTGGTTTCGAGTATACCACACCCTGTATAAGACCCATGATAATAGGAACAAGGACAAATGATTTTGATGCCAATATTCGATTAATATGACAGTTTGGATCAGTTTGAATGTTTGGTTTTGATTGAAAAAGCTCATCTGGTTAAAGCATGATTTCATTAAAGCACAGTGTTTGATTGCGAGTCATTGGAGGAATGCTCAGTGATCTGTCGATGCATAAAGGGAATACTTTATTGCAAAAATGCGTTTTTTTGTTTTCGTTTTGCTTTGTTTTCAAGTTTTACAATTTTTTTGTGTTCATTTTTTATTTTCAAGACTTTATTTGATTTTTAGAGATTTTTTCAAGACATTTTTGAAATTTTTAGGATTTTTTCATGACATTTTTCAATTTTTATGACTTTTTTCATGACATTTTTCAATTTTTATGAGATTTTTTCAGGACTTTTTTCAATTTTTAAGACTTTTTTCAGGACATTTTTCAATTTTTAAGACTTTTTTCAGGACATTTTTCAATTTTTTAATGATTTTTTCAGGACATTATTCGATTTTTTTGATCTTTTTTCAAATTTTGCCCCCAGTGTCTAGCAAGGCAAGGAATATGACAGGTGAATAAATAGGCTTGCTGAAATGATGGTGGGTAGAGGGAAGACAAAGGCCTTTTATCGTGGAGACAATACAGATGCAATTTCCAAGGGCTATGGCGTGATGGGACAAGAGACTGGATATGACAATGTAAAGCAGGAACATGGCATGAGGGAAATGTCAAGAGGTGTTTGAAACCATGTTTAAATTTTGCGTCCTTATGTCAGATCAAGATCAAGGAATGAAAATGAGTGTATGGATAGTGATAAGATATGGATAGGATAAGCAAGACCAAGAATGGATAAGGGACATGGACTGAAGGTCGGGATTGGCTAAGGGATAATGGTAGAAAGTTGCAATAAGCCAGGGAATATGGATGAAAGGTTGTAATAAGCAAATGGATAAAGACCAAAAGCGATGATGGACTAAAAGCTGCAAACAAGATACATGATGCTCATGACGATCGTCAGCCTTGTCAAGATCAAAGGTGGAAAAAGGAAATTGGACATGAGGGATGATAGGATATGAAGGGTAATGACAGGGGTTCAATAGGATAATGAAGGGCAATAGGATATGAAGAAGGGAATCTACCCCCAAGTGTGGCGTGCAAGAAGTTCATAAATTACGCATGACGCCTGTTTGCTAGGTTTTCATCACGGTACTTGCCCAAGGCGCCTGTTTGCCAGGTTTTCACCAGTGGACGAATTATTTTTGCTTTACTTTTTTTTTTTCTTTTTCTCACTTTTTTGTCTCTTTTTTTTTTTGTATTTTGACTTTTTCAATAGATGATAGACACGTGATAGGGGATGGAAGAAGGACTCAAGCATCTTTTTATTTGGATAGTAGCCTTGAAAAGAATGGACCATGACCTTTAAAAGTATGCTCAAAGACGTTGGTAGGATAAGGACATGGACAATGAGATGAAACTAAGGCAAGGATTTACGCAAAGGATTGGATCAAAGGGATGGAAGGATGGAAAATATGAATTGGATAATGGATAGGGTATTGGAAGAACTGGGCTTGAGTGGATGAAAATGAAGGCAAGATCAACATTGGCACACACCTTGAGGGGTGATGGATTGATGGAGGAAAGATGTATTTTGGATATTGAGATTTTGACGGAAGAAAGGCTTGGGATTTTGGGACATAAGGGCCCAAAATAGATGAAGAAGGTGATGGAGGAATAGACTTGGACGATTTGGATGGAGGAATAGCAATTTTGGATGCCAAGTTGGATGTTTCTTTTTGTGCTTCAAGGAGCTTCTTAGGGATCCACATGGTTTTTGATTTTTCATGCTTTTGTGGTTCCTTGGAGTGCATTGCTTGCACAAGGGATTTAGGAATCCATATATATTTTGACTTTGCTTGATTTTGCTCAGTGGGCCTTTGTGGCCTTTTGGATATTTCTTTTTCTTTATAGATCATATTGTTCTTTGTTTTGACATGTCAATTATATTGGACATGTTGATCCTTGAATACATGTGGATTGCTAGACTTATGACTTTTATGCTTGGCATCCAAATTGCTTGGAGGAGGGAATGAATGTCGGTGTGGATGGGAATGATATGGAGGCATGTGGGATGGATGGAAGGTTCTCCAAGATGTGTGCCTTTGCTGACGTTGCATAGGAGATGGAGGGATATAGGGACCTAGAATGGATGGAAGCGATGATGGGGAAGGAGGACATTTGGATTTTGACTTTGAAGGGATACCAACGCCTTGAGTGTGAGCTCTGTAGCCATGACCATTAGTATATTCTTTGATATGGAAGGGTTCTTGCTTGTGAAGGTCTACCCCTTTGCCTTTATCAATATTTTGACTAATAGGATACTCTTTTCTTTGGGAAGAAGACGCGAGTTCATTATGAGGTGGATGTGATATGAGAGAAATAATGAGATCTTGAAGTGGATTGGATTTCACCAAAGTGGAAGAACCCATTATGCATGTAGGGGGTTCATGAACATCTTGCACTGACACGTTAGAATCATGAGGGGTATCAGGATCATGAGGGTGACTAGGAGTGTGTAGTGGACATGGTTCAATGATAGGCTCTTCAAGAGATGGAATGGGAGAAATAATGGGATCATCAAAAGGAATGCGATCTTGGAGTGGATATGCGGGATTAGGACGTGGAGATGGAGGGACAAGTGGATCTTGTGGAGGATCTGAAGGAATGATTTGATCTTGACAAGGAGGAAGATCATTGGAATCTTCTTTAAAGGTGCTTTGCTCTTGACTTTCAATGGGATCATCGGAAAGAATGGAAGGGATATCTTGATCTTTCTGAGGAAGTGGAATATCAATGGGATTTGAAAGGACATTGTGTTCATGAAATGGAAGGGGATCATTTGGGATTGGATAGACTAAGATATCTTGATCTTGCTCGGGGAGTGGAATGTCAATAGGACTTTGGATATGATGGACAAGAATAGGAGAATCATCATGAGTTTCTGGGAAGATGGGGTCCTAGTCCACAATTGGATGGGATGATAAGTTTTCAGGATCTTGATCTTGATTTGCTTTAGGACTCATATCTTCATGCTCTAAATTATCCTCTTGACATGAGGTTGGACTTTGGATATGCATGGAGGATTCTGACAAGGAATCAATGTTTTGGCATGAAGGAAATGCACTTTGAACATTTGTGATGGATTCTAGCAAGGAATCAATGCTTAAATATGAGGAAGAGGGACTTGGAATGGGGTCCTCTAAAATAGGTAATGGCAATAAAGTGGATGGTGGCATTGGATCTTGTATTTTTGAAACATGACAAGGATGTGCATCATGAATTGGATTATCGTGGCAATCAATTATGGATAGCTCTTGAATAATTGCATCCTTGGGTGTATTGTTTGATGAAGACAATATGGAAGGTCCTTGCGGAACTTCTAAAGGTGTAGGGATAGATGCCACTGGAGAGTCAATTTGCTTGTGAGGGGATGAGGCATTGCTAGACATAAGTGTATTATCTTTATCTTCCTCAAAAGACTCACTTAGTCATTTCCTTAAGAGGATTGCAATAAGGCCACCTTTCTTTCGAGGTTTTGACATAGTTGGACTTGGAATTTGAACTTGTTTTTGATTTGATGTCATGTTTTGATTTCGAACTAAATGTTGATCAAATTGGTTTGACATGTTTAAAACTTGGCTTGGTGTGTGTTGCAACCTTTGTTTTTGAATTTTTGGTTGCGGTTGTTGACATTGATATGTTGGTTGAACTTGAACTTGTTGATATTCCACCCTTGGTTGAACTATTTGTTGACATTGTATAGTTGGTTGGACATATTGTTGAAATTGGACCATTGATTGTGTTGGTTGCATATGTTGGACCATTGGTTGTGATGGTTGAAAATCTGATTGATAGTAAACACCTTGTTCTTGTTGTGGAGGCACATAATGTTGAAATTGATGTGGTCTCTTTCCTTGAAATTGTTTCATCATCTCTATTTGTGAGAGAAGGGCTGGTATGTCTGATCATTCAAGAAGGGATCTTACATCAATTGGCTCAATCTTTGGATTTTGGCCTGGAAATTTTCGAAACACTTTGGACATTTGAGATCTTATCTTCTCACTGTTTTTCACTTTTTGCTCCAATATCTCCTTTTCTTGAGCTAGTTTCTCCTCTAGTTTTTGTATTTGGACATTTAAATCATCATGATAAGTTTGACCAATGTTGCTTTGTTGTTGGGTTGGATAGAATTGTGATTGCATTGTTGGTTGATATGTCAAACTTTGTTGCATCATTGGTGCTTGGAACCTTGTTTCAATAGACATGTCACTATGCAAATGCAATATTTTTTTTTTTGGAATTTTTTTAAGGATAGTATATGATATGCAACTAAATGTAAACTAGATAGATGAAAATGCAATCTATGTTAAGAATGCAATCTATGTTTTTGTTGTTTTTGAAGATTTTGACAAAGTTATGAATGCAAAACTAAGAGAGGGACCCTTAGGAAATTGGAATGATATCTAGACCTCAAAGGACAAAAGGGCTTAATTGACAAAGGACAAGATGACAATGTCTCCCCTATATGCTTGGATACTAAGCTAGGTTTGACGAAATGATATTGATGACAAAAAGGACAAAAGACTTGATAAGGTCTAGACTTCTTAACAATGACTTAGGGTTTATCAAAGATTTGGATTGCTCAAGTATGACAAGAGCTAGGTTTGACACTATATGCGAAAGGATAATTAATATGCAAATGATCTTAATATGATATGACAATGACAATGACTTAGGCTTAATGAAGAGACTTGGGATATGCAAATGCAAATGTATGACAATGTCAACCTAAGATGAAACTTAAGGTTTAATTATGAAATGATATTACTCTTATGCAAGAGGACATATGCAAATGGATGACTTCTATTGATATGCAAAAGAAGTATGACTTAGGTGAAACCTAACCTTGATACTTGACAATGACTTTGAAAAATGCAACCTAGGATGAACCTAAATGTAAGTGACATAAGAGTTGAGAGAAGTTTTTGAACAATGTTGGATCATCATGTTTGAAGGAATATGATCTTTGAATCTTGTTGAATTTTTGTTGGATGAATATCTTGGGTTTAATCTTGTTTTAATCAATGTGTTTTGCTTTTGAAATGGGATAACATTCAACTTTTGACAATCAAAGAATACAAGATGTTATAACTTAGACTCAAGACAATCATGCTCATTTCCACATTCCTTAGGGTAGGCAAAGACATTAGGTACTTGAGAGGTAGACTCATTATGGGATTCAAGGAGAATACATAGATGCTTGACCCCACGGGCTCCCCTCCACGGCACTCACTTCTCAGGGCAGCCAAGCATCAGTCCCCATGGAATCTCCCCATGGCGAACTTAGTATCTCTTCCAAGTATCCGAATTTGTCCTTCTCAAGCAACTAGAAGGGTTTTTGGCCTCTAAAAACAAGGTATGTAGTAAGGATTTCTGTTAAGCATTACTCCTTGATGTCATGCAAGCATGATTGAGACATTAAGCCCATCAAGATACCAAACAAATGTAGTCGCGCAAGCACGATTTAGACCAAGAGGCCCTACTTAGATGTTGATATGAGAAAGAGTTCAAGGGTCATCACTTCCCAAGTAACTGCAATTCCCACGTAACACTTCCTTCAAAGCTTTCGCTCATCAGGTATTTTTTTATAGTGAGTTAGAATGCCAAGGAATTCTAGCCGTACTCACTTTGGGTCATTCCCTTCTCACGATTATCACTCGCTTGCTAAAGCAAAGTGGTCGGGAAGGCAGGCTCTCTAATGGAGACAAACAATCAACAACACAAGCATGGTATCGAAGATCTGGATTTCTGATCACCCTATGAAGGATGAGAGCATACTCTCCTACTCCAATGTCATACTTAACAAACAAAGAAAACAAAGGTTCATTTCCACCTATTTATAAATCACTAAGTGCCTAATTAAAAATCTCAAACACACAATTTGGTTGTTTCTCCAAGGCAACCTACAAAAACACATGTCAGAAGTTTGATTTGTTGTCTTTGACCATCGAATCTGCATAACACATGTTAGTAGTTTGATTTGTAGTCTTTGTCATGCGTATGCCAAGATCCTGCACAAATAATTAGTACCCAAAATCCAAAGCACAGATGATTTGATTTATGAAAACTATCAAAATTTCAGTCCACTTTGAGAAGGCATAACTTTCTCATCCTAGCTCCGAATTACAAACCGTTTGATGCATTGGAAAGGTATTCAAATAATCTAGAACCAAATTTTGAAAACATCAATGGTGTCTCATCGTGTTTCCGGGCACCATATTTGTCCACAAATGCACCGAAGACCCTCAAAATTGCAATTTACTAAAACATATAAAATTTTTCAAGTAAAAATTGCATTTTTCACCTCTGATCTGGACTTTACACAGGCGCAGAAGTCATGACACAAGCGCAGAATGTTTAACACAAGCGCAGAATGTCTCAACACAGGCGCAAGATGTCTCAACACAGGCGCAGAATGCTTCACACAAGCGCAGAAGTGTCCAGAATGCACTGCACGGCCCTATTTTTGGGTTTTTGACCTGCAAATCAACTTAGAAGCACTCCAAAACATAGTAAAATGGTTAGAAGGTTAGTATTCACGTCGGGTTCACCAATTAATGTAGCGTAGAAATTAGGAATCATCAAAAGATAAGTAGATCAATCAAAACACTAGACATGATAACTCAATCATGAGAACACTCATTGCAAATGAACCTAATTCTAAGCACACTCAATAGAGGTATGAAAACAAAGCATTCAAAATGAAAATTATGCAAACCAGATGTAGAATTGAATACTCCTTCCATGCGGCTCCATTGTTGTTCTTTCCTCTTCAATGGGTTTGTGGATCTCACCTACAAGTGCACACACAATTGAAAGCAAGATTGATGAAAAGCTCAAGAGTACTAGAAGCGTAAGTTCGGTAATTTTATAGAAATTCGGATCCAAGAATCAAGGGCTTTGAGTGAAGAAATTCATCCAATTTATAGACAAATTGGAGAAAATGATCAAATTAGCATGATAGTGATTCGAATGGAAATTCAAATCAAGAATAGCAAAATTATGACATGTCTATGACAAATTGCTATGCAAGGCTTATGACAATTCATGACAAATTTCTATGTCAAGAATTTATGACATTTTATGACATTTTATGACAAATTCTATGACACATTTCTATGTCAAGAATTTTATGACAATTTATGACAAATTCTATGACAAATTTCTATGTCATTGCCATAAATTTAGGAAAGAAATAGGAGGAAATTGAATTTAAGAATAAATTAGAAAATTAGGAAATTAGAGAATAATGAAAATAGGAAATTAGAAATTAGTGAATTAATCAATAATTTTTCATTTATTAATTAATTCACTCACAAAGAGGAATAATTAGCCAATTAAATGAATATTTAATTGTAATGAGAAGACTTAGGATAAATAAGTAATTTATTAATCCTAAAGGAAGAAATGACACATTAGGTTAAATGATTAAATCATAAAACCCTAGAAGGTGAATTAGCAATGCGAGAATGACAATTAGGTCTATAATTGACTTGATCATGATTTGATTTGATAAATGACCAAAGCGATAAACAATTTGATTCGATTGAGAAAATGCGCCAATTGACAAGGAACAATGACAAATTGATCCAAATTGACATAATTAAGACAGACAATGATCGATAGCGAAATGATCGCGAAATGACAAAATTGACAAAAGGACAAGAATCAATGACAAAATAGATTGCAAGACGACAAGATTGAAAATGACCACGATCGATGACAAATCGATCGCAAAATGAGAAGATTGCACATGACAGCGATTGATGACAAGATTGAAGGATTGATGATAAATCGACAAGATTGATAAGAGGGCAACGATCGATGACAAATCGATTGCAAGATTGACAGGATTGATAAAAGGACAAAACCCTAATTAGGATTGACGATGTCCAATGTTGACAAATGAATACACACATTGATGCGACAGGATAAAATTGATCAAAATCATGACTGGATAGTGTTGTTGACAAGACCAAATTCGAGGATGAGATGATTGAAGAATATAGAAGAATGACTCGATGTTCGCAAATGATAAAGACCAAGTGCGTGACATAGGAGAAATGTTAATGCGACGCAAAAACCTAAAATGAGGCAATGCGCAATTGTTAAAGTATGACTTCACAAGCGTTGACCATTTTTAGGTGTCTACACTTTGATCATTTTTTGTATAGGTAATAGCAACAGTTTCTCCATCGATGGTGATCCATCCTCAATCCATTGGAGAAGCATCTCAGGCACCAGTATGTCATTGTTCTCTATATTATAGATTTTAAGTGTTTTTGATGTATTTATGTTAGTATATTGTATTAATTGTAAATTTAATCTACAATAGCCCCCTTCACGATTTGGCCATAACTTGGATCCTTTTAAGTTTGTCTTCAAGAAAAATTCTAAGAGTGACAAGGAGAGGAGAGTGAAGACATTAGCTCTGAGATCAGCCGATGAGGTAATCTACATTTTGTTGGCAAATGCACACTCCAATGATAAATTATAGGTGATTGAAGGTATTGTCATTGATGGCAACCTTACAATCATGTGATACCGGTAGGAAAGCATAGGCACCAACTCCGGAAGACTCTACACCGGCATACATATCACCGACACCGAAAAGGAAGATTACCGGCACCTTGGCCGACAGGAATTTTGTGCATATATATTTTGTAATTAATTGTTAAATCTTTTGTAAAGCTGACTTGGCAGATTGTAATATGACTCATATATGTATGAGATCATTGTAGATCATTTAATAGGTGATTGATGGAAAGATGATAGAAGACCTAATATGTGAATTATTGGATAAGGGTTTATGTATGTAGCAGAGCTTAAACCGGTACTGAATCTGGCATAGTAGATGCTAATCTGAAGTAGTACAAGACATTGGATTTGTATAATCCATTTTTGTAAGTCAGTGTGACTTCTTTTGTAATTGAGCAGTGAGCTCTAGGCACTTGGCTTCCTGCATGTGCAGGCCCCTATTGTAAGCAATAATATTCTCTTATTGGCCAGTAAGTGAATATTGTGGGTCACAAATCCCATCGAGGTTTTTCCCACACCAGTTTTCCTCATTAAAATATTGTGTTATGGTGTGTTTCTTATGTTGTGGTTGTTATTCTTCTTTGTTGCATTGTGTTTGGTTTACCGGTACACAATTTTGATATGCTTTTCATGTTATAAGTTAAGAAAATTATTATACCAGTCAGATATTGATTCACCCCTCCCCCCCTCTCAGTATCTTTAGGAATCCTAACAATTGGTATCATAGCTTGGTCCTCTATTTTCAGAAGCCTAACAACTTGAGGAAGATCTTGTCACCGATAGAGATGGAAAACTTGAGAAAGTAATTGGAAACAACTCTTTTAGACTATGATGCAAAAAAAGTAAAGAATATAAAACTTGAGGATGATCTAAAGATTGCTCAGGATATTATTCAAGGACTTCAAGAAAAATTTACTATAGCAAGGAACAAGAGAAGAGAAATTTGTGAAAAGATGCAGAAAGATGAAGATGAAAATGAAACTCTTAATGATCTGGTAAATAAACTGAGACAAGATAACAGTACAATGAAGAATGAGATGCAAGATATGACTATGAGGTTTTGTAAAGAAATTGAAGATAGAAAGAAGAATGAAGATGATTTGGTTAGAAGACTAAACGATGCTGGAAATGAAAACACAAGACTCAGTCATGAAAATGATATGTTGAAAACAGATTTGATGCATACACAAAATGACACAAATGAACTTATGAGACAGAAAAGAATCTTGGAAAGTGAATTGGTTGCTGCAAATCAACACAAGGAGAAATTCAAGAAAAGTTCAGAAGAACTTGTTGACATGCTAAAGAATCAAAAACCTAATGGTGATACAAATGGCCTTGGCTTTGAAATTGGTGAAAGCTTCGGTACTGCAAACAATCATGATCATAGTAAACTAGTAAGACAACCTAATACTTACAAATTTAATGGGAAATGCTTTAACTGTAACAAGTATGGTCATAGAGAAAATCAATGTAGATCTAGAAATTATCAGAACACTAATACACCCACCGGTCAATGTTCTAAATGCAACAAAGTTGGTCATAACTCAGAAAATTGTAGAATGAATGTAAGATGTTATGTTTGTGGAAGATTTGGACACCTATCTAATCAATGTAGAACACATACTGGCATAGGATATGGGAAAGCTATTCAGAAAAACAATGTGACTTGTTATGCTCGCAACAGAATTGGACATATTGCAAAATTTTGTAGAAGCAAGACTTCACCGACAAATAACAAAGGTCCTAGTTTGAAAGGTAAAGAAAAGGCTGAAGAGGTAAAGAAAGAATTCTTAAAACAATGGATCAGAAAGTCAGATCAGAATGTTGATGGGAATACTCCTCCACCAGAAGAATAGAGTATCACTCCACCGACAGGAGACTCTTCATCTAACTGAAGGAAAATCCTTTGGGGGTGTTGTTCACCAAAAGTGATTAACCCAAGATTACCTGAAACTCAATCTATGAGAAAGCCAATCTTAATCAATGAAACACTTCAAGGCTTGGACAACATAATATAGGATCCTAATGATCCTCCTACACTTCAGGTTCTACTAGACCTATGGTGGGACACCCTTTGATGCATTGAATCAGATTCATTTACCCATATATGACAACATCAACAAAAGAAGATAGATCTCACCAGGGCTTAACAACTAGGAGGTTACTGTAGATGGACTAGATCCACATTGACATCTCAACTAAGTTGAAGCATGAGATGGATGAAACATTCCCACAGGAACATAAAACAAAGAAATATATTCTAATTTTCTATTTTAAATCTCTGAGAAAACCCCAAAATCTGCAAGATCAATGCCTTATCCAAGGGCAATAGAGTCATACATCAAACTGAAAATGAAAACCTTTATTACAAACCCAATTTATTAAGAAATATGTCCCTGTATTAATGCCTGACATTAATACATTCTAAACTCAGATAGAGGATTATACATATCCAGACATTATCCTGAATCCAAAATGATTGCTCATAGAATTTAAACTCTTACTTGAAGAGTACCTGAAAACAACCCTTACACTCCTAGTTTGAGAGGATAAACCCAAACTCCCTTGAAGACTAGATGTATTGAAAATAGAGAATTATTAGAGACAATCCAATAAACTGTGTATATGCCTTACACATACATGACCTGCAACAAAAACATTTACAGCAAGAAGATACTCTATTACTGAGAGAGAAGCACTACCCTGTACAATCTTGAAGAATCCTAAGAATTGGAAGCCCTGAAATCTGGAGCACTTCCTCCAAAATTTTGGAACCCTTACAATGAGAAGAAAATGAGAATATGAAGGAGAGGGAAAAGATTAGGTCTGCAACCGAAATTGCCAAGTGTCTTTTCTTCTAACTGAATTTCATTCCCTTCCTCCTTCCCATGGAAACTGCTATCAAAATATCCCAAATCTATTAAAATTAACTCCATAAATGCATTCTTCATCCCAAGACCTTTCCGGCAAAATATAATACTTGCCTATTTGACCAAAAATGGACCTGTAGGCGAATTAAACTTGGATATGTGCACATCATTTAAATTTTTTGGATTTTCTATATAGCTGAAACTATATCATTTAAATTTAATTTTTCATCCATTTTTTCCCCTGACGCCCTGCCACGTGGTAACCTTTGATTCACTGATAGGATCCATTGGGATGACACCTCATTGATTCGCCACCTCGACTACCTCGTCGCCGCCACCTATGTGCCATTGGACTGCCATTTGTATGCCATGTCATTGCCACCTCAGCACCACCAGACGGGACCTCCACCTGGACCTGCCACTTGTCTTTCGCCATTTTGCAATGGCTAATGAATGTGCATCTTCGGGCTCCAAAATCATGCGGGTCGTTGGATCCTCTGCAACCTGCATGCTCTTTAACCCTTCGCGATTTCATGAAGCTTAACTGGTGAGCATCTTCCCTTCGCGAAATCACGTCGGCCGTTGGATCTCCTGAACTTGCATGGTCTTTAACTCCTTTCGCCATTTCGTGAACCTTAATTGACGAGCATCTTTGGCTTGTGAATCCATGCGCACCGTCGATCTCCTTGGAACATGCTCGATATTTAACTTGCTCATTCTCTACAAAACTCACATGTCTCGGGATCTGTGCATGCATGGGGTCCACCTAGTCACCACTTGTCAGCCTCCTTGTTCGCCTCAAGAAGCACGACCGCGCGTGTGGGGTCCGCCTTGGGCGCCCATCAACACCATCTGTCAAAAGCCTCTAAGGCTTTGACACTATGAATGAGTGTGTTTGTGCATTTAAATAATAAAAATATCTATTCCCCAGCCAATGTGGGATAAATTGTTTTGCCTAAAATTGCAATTTTTGAGGTTTTTCTCTACAACTTTGCATTCGTTGAATATTCCAAATTCCCTTTTAGAAACACCATGGGTGGGAACGATGCTGGCAAGGTCGTGGAAGAAAGCTTTACACCTACCAATGCTATTTACTTGAAAGTTTTAACTAGTATCTCCCAAACACTACGTACACAGCAGGGAAGGAGATTTGTCTTGTTTCAGACCTGCAAAATTGCATTTGTTTGAACTGTAATTGCCTTTTCACATGCCATGCTAAGGATCACTTTTTAGAACCACATTGCCACTCCATTGCATTGGTTTAGAAGTTTTCTACATGCTCACGCAGAGGGAGAGGATGAGCCTTTGGGCTTGCAGAAATTTCTTGGAGCTTTCTACACCTCAGCTCACCCACCACATAAAACACACAATAGGGGAGAACATGGGTTGCACATGAGAGAGGATTTGCACCTTGTTTGCATTTGCTGAAATTTTCTGCAGCCCCTTCAACCACATGACTTTGCTATTGCATTTGTTTGGAAAGTTTTAACATTCTTTACTCTCCCATTTACATCCATGCAGAGGAAAGGATGCATTTTTGTTATTCTACATTTGTTTGAGGCTATAGGAAGCCTTCTAATAGCCACATTGGAACTGAAATTTGCCATGGTTGAGTCTTCTATGCTCATTTGACTTGCCAAATCTGCACTTGCTAAGAAGATTTTACATTTTATTGGAGTTTCTAATGCTGCTGCTCACACATGGAGAGAGGATTCTCATTGAACTCCAGCAAATGGATCCATTAATGATGGTGCGACAACAACTGTGTATGCTCCATCATTATAGTGTTGTAGCCATGAAGGTGTGCATTGTTCTTGATAAGATAATACGAATGCCTTTGATAGCCTTTATGATTGATATGCATGCCAATACCATGCAAAAGAACTATAGATTCCATTAATTAAATATCATTCTCATCTAAATGTTCTAAAATTCTCCCAGTAAACAAAGTCGCCAATAAAATCAATATACAGGAATGTGCCAGGTCGGGCCCCAAAATGGGTCCGACTAAAAAAAAATTCATTTTTATGCAACTGACCTCTGAAATACCTCAGGAGCCTTAAAATTACCTCTGGAATCGATCGGCACCATTTTTGGATCATTAAATTGAGTTTTGCAACTTTCAGGTGCTTGCGCCACATTTTCGCATTTAATCGAAAAGACGTAATTTTCAAACTAGTCAAAACACCTTTTTGGACCTCATTGTCTGACAAGCGTGTACTCTGATATACAAGAATGAACTCTACCAAATGGTTTCTCAAAATGAGTCCCGAGTGAAGAGATATTAATTGTCGAAAATGACCAACTAGCTTTGTCGGCACTGCAGACCTAATGAAGTCAATGCGCATGCAACACATGATGCCTATCTTAAAAATATCAAACGATCTCCGCATACCCTCAAATCTAAGACATAGGTACCTTGAAGTACATATCAAATCTTTGAATTCTTAGTTCGACCAAAAGGATGATAGGATGCAAATGGTGTGCTCATGAAAATAACAGCTTTAATTGATACGGCAATGAAAGTACGGATCACTGAAAAAGATGGCTCAATAAACCCTTTTAAAAACTGATCAAACGGATTGATAGAGGCTTGAAACTGGAAACATAGCTTTTCATTTATACCAACAATAGCCTAGAAAAACATTCTGACATGACATTCACTGAGGCAACTTTTACACTTATGCAAAGCAGGGCTCTGACTAGGTCCTGAAACATGGACTTGTCAAAACATACAAACTGCAAACAGATTGAGCTTGGTAAACTAAGCAAATGGATTCATAAAGACTTGAAATTTTACATGTTGACTCAAATTTATGCATATAATCCAATACACTTTTAATTTTACCATGACGATCAATAGGGCAAAAGATCTAAACACCCAAATTAGGCTACTTAGTAAAATCTGCATTTGCACCTAAAATGCACTTTCAACTCACCCCTTGAAATGGGTACCTGATAAACTTATCCAAACTGAAATATGAAAGTTTCACATCACTGCATAGGTCAAATGAAAGGTGTACAACAAGTTTCCAAAGCCTTACCTTTTGAAAATCAACTAGCTTCATTCTACCCCCTTTCTAACTAGGCCACCTGAATGCGATTAGGTGCCTTTCTGAAAATGCAATATCAAATTTTCGAAATGGAGCTCAAAACTTGACTCAATTTTAATGAGTCCCAATAGGGGGTTTAGCAACAAAATGAAAAACATGCTATTATTCCCTCGGTTGATGGTGAGAAGTTGAAATTACTTCTATATCGGTAGATGAGTTAAGTAGTGACTTAACCGGGAAGCATTAAATGTGGTAGTTGGAGAAAATAACATTATAAAGCAAGTATTTTGGCTCTTTTTTCATTCACTGAGCATTCAATTCTTCGAGAGCGTGAAAATTCCCGAGCGAAGGCATCCTTAGCAAAGAAGTGAAGTAGTTCATCCAAGCACTCATCCCTAAGGCGGATTGAGGTATTTATATTCATGGCATCCTCCTCTACTCCTGAATTTATTGCAAACCCTACTGTGATTGAGGTTATTAAGTGCCCTAGACCCATATTCAAACTAGTTCCCGAAATAGCAAAGAAAGATGATACCCTAGGTGCATTTTCTCAAATTCCTAAGGGAGTAGTCTATGCTGAAGACCCTAGAATATACATACATTGTCATATAGAGGAATTAGGTGATGATGAGATCAAAAACATGTATAGGACCATGATTTGTGATGAATCTAGAAATGTCAAGCTGGAACACAAGGTAGTAGAAACCCTAGGTTTTGTGGATATTCTTAGCATTCCTAATTTTCCTGAAGCTGTGATAAGAATTGTGCTAAGCAAAGTCCATGGCGAATTCTTTTGGTTGGATTCAATCCATAAGATCATCAAAGAAGCAGTAAAATAAATAACATGGTTACCTTCCACCGGTAGCAGACCTGACAAAACTAAAAGGGTCTCAAATGACACAGTGATAGATCTAATCGACACAACATTTGACAAAAGGTCTCTAAGGGTAAATGATGTGAAGGACATCAATGTCATATTTGTTAGTATGATTTTAGGCTACAAAGCTACACATGCAAATAGGTTGAACTCGGTATGTAGCCTATGTATTAAAAGTTCATATGATATGGTTAACAACAATGCTAGAATAGATGTCTGTGGATGGCTCAAAGATGAATTGATAGACAATCTGAATAAGATAAAGGGAGATAAGAAAGGAACCTTTAGATTTGGAAATTCACTTGTATGTTTAATGATCTATATTACTAAGAAAGGACCCGGTATTAGTAGAAAAGATTTTGGCTTTGATATACCAGTAGGAAAGCAACTATTGGATCTATTAAACAACATGGGAGATAACAGGGAGAAAAACTTAAATGAACATTTTCAAGCACTGAAAGCTCGAATGAAGACAAGAATAAGACTGTCACAGGCAATTGTAGATAAATATTAGAAGGAAATATGTTTTATAATTAAAAAGGATGAAATTTGGATGGAGGCAGTTGTCCCTAGGACTATCTGGGTAACTGAAATGGGCTATGAAACAGATGATAACATCATAGAAACTTATGCAAAATCCCTCCTTGAAGCACCAAAGGAACCCACTGAGAAAGTCTTTGGAAATGTAGAAATAATAGAAAGTGGTATTCAATCTAGGAAAAGAGTCAAGAAAGTTGAACAAACAATAAGGAAAGGCACTAGACAAGCAAAAGCACTTAAGGAAGATGTATTGAAGCAAACTGGTATCAAAGAAAGTGAGTTGGAAGGACTTCAATCGGAAACTCATCTTTCACTGGTTGCAACTTCCTCTGAGAGTGATATACCAGTGGTATTCAAAAGGGTAGAAAGGAAAAGAAAACCTTAACCGGCACCCTCACCCACACCCAAGAAAACAAGACAAATGCAACAGGCAATTAGGCCTCCTATTAAGAAAATTACTCCAAAGAAGAAGAAGATAAAACAAAACATTGCTCCACTAGATAAGCTCCTTAACGAAATAATAGAGGATGGAAAGTTGAAAAACATTAGCAAACTATATAACACACTTTCTGTTGATGACAAAGAAAGCATTAAAAATAGTGTAATTTTGCACTTAGGTATTTACAAGAAATTTTTGATGGAAATTGTTGATGAAATACCAGCTGATTTGTATAGAA
Organism: Cryptomeria japonica; assembly: GCF_030272615.1. Lineage (NCBI taxonomy): Eukaryota > Viridiplantae > Streptophyta > Pinopsida > Cupressales > Cupressaceae > Cryptomeria > Cryptomeria japonica. The sequence goes on along the minus strand of NC_081407.1, from coordinate 442,938,785 downwards.
GACTGGAAGCTAGAAGGGTAGCTATTGTTGAGCTGGACAAGAAGATAAAAATTGAAAAATTACTTGCAGTGCATCTAGTTAACTCACCTGATGAAATAGACCAATTAATCAGTGAGGCTAACTGGACAATGTTTTCAACTGCTCACCGGCATGTAGCACTAATGGCAGGTAGAGTGAATGAAGTCTCTAAAGAAGCAATAGATGCATGGGACATATTCTTTGTTGAAAAAGAGAAACAAGAAGAGTTACTAAGACCTAAGACCATCAGGGTATATCAAAAGGATAGGGATAAGGGGAAAGGTAAGGTAGGTGGACCTCCAAGCCTAAAAATAACTGATAAATTAACCCCACCTCCTTCGGATACTCCACCATTAGAAACTACAGAAAATCAACTGGCCACTGAGAGTATGGAGACTCCTCTAGAGGATACAAATCCTGAGTCTGAAGTTTTGTATACTATGAATATTGACACACAAGAGGTGAACATTGTGGTAGATAAAGAAACCACTGAGGATAAGAAGAAAGATGTGGCTACTGAGTCACCGATTGCAGATGTTGAGGTTGAGGTTAATGATACTGTAAACATAAGCACAGAAAAACCTACTCAGACAGAGAAACCGACAGAGGACACCACTGGTATACCATTAGAATAACCGGTAGATAAAACTGAAAAACAATCAAGAGAACCGGCAATGGACAATGCAAAGGTACAAACTGAGAAACCAGAAGTGCATACAAAGACTACATCTGAGAAACCGGTTGTTGAGAGCTTAGAAAAACCTTCTGAGACACAAATAGAGAAACCGGAACAGAGACATGTTGAGACACAGGTGCAGACTGAGACAGTGCCACCGGCAAAAACTGAAAAGCCTAAACCTTTGCTAATAGAAATGCAAACATAGACTGACCTACTAGAGGTCGAAACAAGCAAGGTTATTACTACAACCGGCAGCATGGATATTGTGAAAATAGTTGGGCAGACATCTGGTACTTCAATAACTGAATTCCGACCTACAAATGTAACAGAGGTCTTACTGGATTCAATAAAGAAAATCATAGAGTGTAATGCACAAGCCTATAAGGCTATTGATGACACAATCCTTATTCTTAGATTGATAGCACCAAAGTGCATTGTAGACAATAAAGATTCTTTAGGACAACTAGACACATTGTCTAAATTCATCACTGGCAACATTTTGACAGTTGATCAAATAAATGAGGACACATTCAAAGAGAGAATGATTAAGGAGAAAGAGAAATTCTTTGAGGAAATAGTGAAGAAGAACAAGGAGAAAATGGACACCTTATTACTGGAACTAGGAGAGACAATTTTGGATTTCAAGAAACTGTATAGAGATACTAGTAAAACAAATATTCTGACAGAAGACCTAGACAAGGAAATCAGCAAAGCACAAGATGAGATTTAAAATATTGCTAACAATCTGATAGGCACATCAAATTCATTTTTGGAGATAGAAAAGAAAATTGCAGATCTTGAAGAGAAAATAGAGAAGTTAGAAAAGGATAAAGAGAGAATAAAGGATAAGGCAAAGAGCTTAAAATGTAAACTTGGTCCTAAACTAGATTACTTCATTTCTTTGAGAAAAGAAATTTTTGAGGCTCTGGTTCCTGGACTTAAGACACCAGAAGAGAAAATGCACATACTCACCAGTACAGTTCAGAGAACACAAGAGGCATTATAGGATAGCAAAAGATTCAGTGGCAGTTTAAATTTGGTTTTGATAGATATTTTCCAGATTGTAACCCATCAGTTACAAGAATCTAGGCAAGAACCAAACTCCACTGACAGCGAATGACAACCTTTGTCATTGATGTCAAAGGGGGAGTAGTGTGATGAGAAAAATGACCAGAACAGGACATCATTAGCTTAGGGGGAGCATACATTTTTGGCACACAGTTTTTGGTAAGACAATTTTGGTAGATTCTTTTTGGACATCATTTTAGACACTTTTTTATTTTTCTCATGAGTGTTGCCATCAATGCCAAAGAGGGAGATTGTTGGCAAATGCACACTCCAATGAGAAATTGTAGGTGATTGAAGGTATTGTCATTGATGGCAACCTTACAATCATGTGATACCAGCAGGCAAGCACAGGCATTGGCTCCGGTAGACTCTACACCGACATATAGATCACCGACACTGAAAAGGAAGATTATCGACACCCTGGTCAACAGGAATTTTATGTATATATATTTTATAATTAATTGTAAAATCTTTTGTAAAGCCAACTTGGCGGATTGTAATATGACTCATATATGTATGAGATCATTGTAGATCATTTAATAGGTGATTGATGGAAAGATGATAGAAGACCTAATATGTGAATTATTGGATAAGGGTTTATGTATGTAGCAGAGCTTAAACCGGTGCTGAATCTGACATAGTAGATGCTAATCTGAAGCAGTACAAGACATTGGATTTGTATAATCCATTTTTGTAAGTTAGTGTGACTTCTTTTGTAATTGAGCAGTGAGCTCTAGGCACTTGGCCTTCCTGCATGTGCAGGCCCCTATTGTAAGCAGTAATATTCTCTTATTGGCCAGTAAGTGAATATTGTGGGTCACAAATCCCACCGAGGTTTTTCCCACACCGGGTTTCCTCATTAAAATATTGTGTTATGGTGTGTTTCTTATGTTGTGGTTGTTATTCTTCTTTGTTGCATTGTGTTTGGTTTACTGGTACATAGTTTTGATATGTTTTTCATGTTATAAGTTAAGAAAATTATTATACCGATCAGATACTGATTCACCCCCCCCCCCTCTCAGTATCTTTGGGAGTCCTAACACATTTCAATTGCAAAGGAATTATAGTTCAATGCATAGTTATGTTGTTAATTGTGAACTATTTTCTATAAAAGAATTCTAACTTGGCTTTTGAATTGTGGTTTTGCAGCCATCTACAAAATGGTGTACTGCATTGAAGAGGCTTGATTTTGATGATCCACCACAAGTTTAGGATTGTATAGTGTTAGTTATGGTCATAGAATGACCAATACATGTAGATATATTCTACATTTTTATTGTATATTGATTTGGACATGGCATGTGCCACATTTTTGTAATACTTGTATTGACTTGGCAGGCATGCCTTTTTTTGATATATATATAAATGTTGATATTCAATCCAATAAATGTGTACTGAATTAATTATTCTGTATTCGTTGTATTTCATGGCTGTCCTTTTATAAAGTTAATTGATCATTTGCCTATGTAATAAAAAATATGAATATAAACAACAAAAATCTATGACATAAAACATTGCAATCGTGGAATATGATTTGATAAAATTTCTGAAATGTTGAATTAACCCTACAAAAATCCTTGTATTCAGTTCATTATTGTGTATTCTATGTATTTGGTGGCTTCCCTTTAATAAATTTAAATGAATATTTGCCTATGTAATCAACAATATGAATATAAACAACAAAAATCGACAATATGAATATAAACAACAATATGTGTGTGGTGCGAGAGCACCCTCATGCTTGCAAAGGTAAAATTTTGGTTCTCATGTTTGGGGTCATTTGGATCAAAGATGTAAAAGTTGCTCAATTGTTGTCAAAGTTTGGCATCATTTGGATAAAAGATGTAAAATTTTCTTAGTTGTTGTGAAAGTTGCTCAGTTGTTGTGAAAGTTGCTCAGTTGTTGTCAAAGTTGTCAAAGTTGTCAATGTTGCAAGATAGGATAGAATTGATTCAGCTCATCGTGTGCACAAACATTGGCCTATCTCATTTTTTGACGAATCAAAGCCATTTTCAATTGGTAGCATTTTTTTGCCTACTGCAAAAACAGTCAGTTGCATGCAATGCAAAGTTGCAAGATAGGATAGAATTGTTTAGGTTCGTCATGTGCACAAATCAATGTCATGAGCACATCCGAGTGGGCAGGTTTATGCTAGGCATGCTCCTCTTGTGCATCCCAAATCATTGGAACGTTGAAAGTCATACACTACCGACACGATCTCTCAAGTGCCCTGAGTCCAAAAAAATGTCAAACTTTGAAGGACCGTTTCTTCCAATCTAGGACACATATGATTGATCTGTTTGAACCTGTGGGGTCGCGTGAGGATCCTCTACAATAGCATATCTCAGTTTTTGATGACTCAAAGGCATTTTCAATTAGTAGCATTTTTTTGTCTGTTGCAAAGACCATCAGTTGCATGCAATGCAAAGTTGCAAGATAGGATAGAATTGATGGTTTGTCATGTGCACAAACCAATGTCATGGGCACTTCTGGTTGGGCAGGTTTACGCTAGGCATGCTCCTCTCATGCATCCCAAAGCATTGGAACATCGAGAGTCATACCGGTGCGATGTACAAGTTGCTTGACAACTTTTTTGACAATTGTTTTTACAATAATGATATTTTTTGCTAAAATTGTATCTAGACTCAATCTATGACTACTATGACCCGATAATGACTCAAATAATTATCCATGATTATACAAGAATCAAGAATGCTCATGATTGACCTTATCAATAATGGTCATGATTGACCTTATTACATCACATAAACTCAAAACATAGTCACAGAACATAGACACAAAAAATAGTCACAAAACATTGTCACATATTATTCAAAAATTTGCCTCTAAATATGGTCAAATCAACTCTTGGCTATTTGAATATACAAAAAAATGTCTTACAAATCATCTCATGGGCTTTTATACAAAATTTGGCATTACAATATGTGCAATTCAACTCATCGTCATTTTAATGTACAAAATTTGGCATCTAAATATGTACGAATCATCTCATTGCCATGTAAATATACAAAACTATGCCCCTAAACATGTACAAATCAGCTCATGGGCATTTATATATACAAAAAATGAATATAGAACAATTCGTCGATGATATATACAAAATTCTCAAAATATTTCTACTCTGAACCATAGAATCAATCAAGTGAGCCTTCAGGATTGGCTCTAACCTGTATTGTGTCAAGTATTGCCTCATGGTTAGATTCATGAACTTTCTATAAAATATTGTTATGAGGTCTACCATGATACTTCATTGAATGAATATTTGTTGCAACAAGGTTAGAGAAATGAAGAATATGTCTATGTGTTTCAAAGTCCTCGAACAACCAAACATCAGAATTCTTGATAGGGTATCTCCTAAGCCATGATCTTGTCATGACAACAGACCCTATTGGGTACTCAATACCCTCTCCGTCAATGATTGTGGTTGCCAATTTTCTTTTAGGCTCAACACAATGACACAACTAGTAATTTGTTCCTTCTTCATTGTTCTCTTCTGCAACAACTACATACACATGACCTACATTTTATAAAGTGATAATTAATACCAAAAATAAAGTGTGATGTACAACAAAATGAACCAAAAAGAATACTTGCAAAAAAATTAACTCAAAAAATCACCCAAATCCACTAGGTCAGATACATGGTCAAAATCCATTGATGTCTCCATCTGGCTCAATTGTAGTGCTTTGGGAATTTGATATGTATCAATGGGAACCAAGGGTCTACAAGACCATTTGTCAACACCCTTTTTTGATTCACATTCTTCCCACAAAAAATACATGCATGAAGAACAAAACATACCATTTGTCTCGTATAAATTAGTAGTGAAGTTGCATTTGAACTCATAAATGAGTGCATGTCACTCGATCCTGCAACTATACAACAATCTAGATAGTTTTCAATGTTAGATTCAATGATCAATCAAAAATATCTATGAACCATTGATGTACCAAGACTACCTGGACCCATCATAGAGTTATACCATCGCACAATTGTTTCTACATCTATCAACTCAGCACCACCTTCGTACTTCAATTGTTCTCTAGATAGACACATGCTCCTGCACCATTGTTCTCTCCCTCACCATGTCCAACCTTAGTGAAATTCCAAAAATGTTGTACACTACTTGTCATATGCATCCTTGTCAACCAATAAAACATCCTTGCATTTTTTAATTATGTGGTGCAATTATCTGACCATATTAAGTGTTGGTTGTATTGTATGTTTCTTTCCTTTAAATTATCATAGAAAAATTTAAAGCATCCTTGTACAGACTCCAATGAATGAGTACGATCATCACTTATGTAGAAGTGATACTCTCTTACAACCTTTCTATACTCCTCTATGCTATCATTTGCATACATGAATGTTATGTGTACAAAAATAGAAACTTGTGTAGAATGATAATACATAGATTGCACTTCATTTTGAGGCTGTAGTGTATAATTTTTAGTAAAATCAATGATAGAGACAATGGTGCCAAGAGGAAATGTGTCCTTACATAACTTGAATTGCTCATCTAACCATCGAGCTCTATTTTTATGCATTATGTACTCATAAACTAGTTTCTCTTGAAATATTTTCATAAATTCAGATACACAAATATCATTTTTCACTAGCTCACATTTCTTCAAATATTTTCCATCTTTAACTCCATATGTGACTTTCTTGTATTTTCCAAAAGAAACTAGTTTCCTACCAATTTCATGTGTGCTCTCCAAATGTACACATCTTGGTAAATGTTGCAAACCACCACATATAGCACAAGAACCTTCCAAACAAGACATCTTATAATAAATGCAACCATCATGTCTATTACATAGCACACTTGAAATAAATTCTATTACCGACTTAGGAGGTGCTTGTATATTGCATTCCCGCAAAACATCGTTAGTGTGCAAAGTAGAACAAATATGACAAAAAATATCATAGTGCATGGAAAATTCAATATGCATCCTACAACAACACATGGTGCATACATGATTAATCTTAATATAAAAAGGTTTTGCCATTTCAAATTTTTTTTGAGAAATTCTTATTTGTGGAAACTTTTAAAGGAATCTTTCATAAAATTTTGTTTGTCATATCCAAATAGTGTTTGGCATGTGGCTCATGATTTGTAGACCTGATTCGCCTTCTAACAACATCTCTTTGGTTGGGAGAAACTCTTGTGTTGTCATGCCAAAAATTTTCAATTAATGTTCTTAGTGCATTAACAACAACCTTGTCTTTGCATGGTAGTCTACCGAAGAATGCCCAAAGAGAATTATTGTTAGGTTCCTCTATTTTTTCTCACCTCTGTAATGCTTTACTTAATGTTGTTCTACTAACGTTTAATGACTTACTTGTTTTACTCATCAAATGATTTTTTTTATTTTATTGCTCATTGTGGTTGATGTAATGACATGTTGAGTAGCATTAGAATCTTTAGTATGTGATTTTGAACCAATAACTTGATATGCATCAGATAGATTTCTCACAATAGTTCTTTCGTTGTTACTTTTAGATGATCTTAGGCCTATAATTTTCATTGTCTCTCTAAAATTCAAATTTATAATCATTTGAATAATTAATTGACATCTTGCAGTTTGATTTAAGTTTTCAAAATAGCATTGCCATATTATTTTTAACCATTCTCCTACAACTTCGTTCATTCATTTTATCGGTCATTGGCTTCAATATATTCTCATCAAATTCAATTAGATACTTTGGTTTCCTACGAATGATTCTAGGAGGTGTTAACATCGGTGCATTGTGTACATTCAATTCATCAAATAGAGTAGGTGTATGTTCATCATTTAATTGACTATTCAATATGGTCTCTTCTTCAATTGCATTAGGTTCATATGGTAAATCAAATGTCTCTTCTTCAATTGCATTAGGTGAATTAAGTTTGTTTGGTAAATTGAATTGAGATGTTGAGGATGGCATACCTTCTTGTCCCACTATTTTTATGTCATGTAATTTCTTCATATGCTGCCTTTGTCTTTCCTTTTCAGCCTCTCGTTGTTCCATCGTTCCTCGCTTGTTCTTTCCCATGGTTGATATCGGTTGTCCTAAATAGAATCATATTACATATATATGTAAACAAAAGTTAATAAACAAACAAATAACCATAAATATGCATCTTATCATTATTTTTTTGCATCAAAACTATTAAACAATCACAATAATATTGACAAAACTAATAAGAACAACAATTCAATCATTTGAAATCATGCAAAAATAAAAAAGTCACTTACTTCTATGTATAAAATAGTGATAGAAGTGCAGACACGGTTGCAGTGGGGCCTTCAACAACCTCAAAAAATTCTTTTGAGACCATTGAGGCTCTTGGGCAAATAAAACTATGCATAAGTACTGCGTACGCAGTATATTAATAACTGCATACGCATTGTTAGTCCCTAAAATGTTGGTAATCCCAACAATTTTTTTTTTCACCCTGTATGCACTTAGAACTCATAATTACCATGTAAGCACTCCCAGCCCTTAAAAATGGTATGGCAAGGCATCAGACTAATAGGCTTAGTACCCCATATGTGCTATTTTTAGTAAAGAAAATGTGAAGGAAAAGGGAGGGAGGGAGAGGGAGAGAGAGAGGGAGGGGAGAGAGGGAGAGAGAGAGAGGGAGAGGGAGAGGGGGAGAGAGAAAGAGGGGAGGGAGAGAAGAAGAGAGAGAGGGATGGGGTATAGAGGAAGGGATAAGGGGAGAGAGGTGGAGAGAGAGAGAGGTATGGAAGGGAGAAGGGGAGAGACAGACAGACAGACAGACAGATAGACAGACAGAGACAGAGATAGAGAGACAGAGATAGAGACAGAGACAAACACACACACACACACACACACACACACACACACACACACACAGAGGCATCATGTACGTGCTTGAGAGGGGGAGAGAGGGAGACAATAGACATACATACACACATATGTGTTTATATATATACTTAATATATTATATATTATTATATACATATATATTATATTATATATTATATGCATATACACATATTATATATAAAATATCATATTATACACACTCCCAAATTTTAAACAAAAGTAGCACATACGCGTTGTTTATAGTAAAGACAATGCGTACACGCTCCTTATACCATAGGTTATGTGCTTTTGACTTTTTAGGATTGGAAATAGGCATGGATGACAAATCTAGGGGTTGGAAGTTTGATTTCCCTCCATTTCCCTCTTTTTTTATTTTATCAACTTGCTATCTCGACTTTGTCATCATAAGGTTTACACTTCATCAAGTGGGTATTTCTAAAATTTCCACCATATTTTCACTCATCTTTTGAGCTTTCTAACCATATAATTTTTTAAAATTTGAATAATAACCTTATTATTGAATTTCTTTAACCAGTGTCTCCCTAGTTCGCACATACATAAATGTACCATTTTTTTAATAACTTTTGATATACTTATCCAAATTTTAAAAACTTTATATATTATTGTAGTGCACTTGATTCTTTACAATTTAAAACAAAAAAGTATTTTTGATTTTTTTAGTGCAAGTTATGCTTTGTGCACAAATAGGTACCTAATTTTTCTGGATGTGCTTGATTGGAAAAATCATAAAACAAAAAATACTTAACAAAAAATTACAAAAAAATAAGCAACTTCTAGTGCTCACTCTTAACTATCTTTCTGCTAAAGGATTTGTCAAAATACTAAATCTAACTATGACTTTTTTTATGTGCACATCAGACACTATGCTATATTTTTCAAAACAAATTAGGGTCTATTTTTCGTGCGCGAAATCTTATCCAATTTTGAAAAAGTTTAGTAGTTTGAAAACTAGATTCAGAATACTACAATATTTTTTCTTTGATTATCTTCATATCTTGAGTGGATGACTTTAAAATTTTGCCTCCAAGTTCAGGTTCACCTGATTTCTGAAAAAAAGTGTCCACTTATTCCCCCCTTTTTAACCACCATCTTTGTGAGCAATTTCATGTGAAGTTGGGACATCCTTGGCTCTCTTCCATGAAAGTAATTGCTTCTACTATTCATAAGTGTTTGAAATTTCCTCATAATGATAGAATCATAATTGTTAATCATAGAATATTTCAACCTACACTAAGGTGTGGAGATGTTTGTCTTAATTATTTTTGGTATGAACAATTCAAGCCTCTTCAACCTAGAAGTGATGCTCTCTTTAGATCATATCAAAACTGGAAAAATGAAATGATTTTTTCATTGAGTAAACCTATAATACAACACTTAGAATTCCTCTTGATGATCATATACCCCTTCTTGAAGATAAGATTATTCCTCCTCCTAAGGAAAGACATAATTTTCTTCCTAAATAGGCAACTATTCCTTCTCCTAAAGAGAAGAGTATCCTTTCTCCTAAGAAAAGAGATATTCTTCCTTCTCCTATGGATGAGTCTACTCTTCCTCCCAAAGGTATAAAAACTCTTCCTCCTAAATGCCCATCTATTCCTCCTAAGGCTAGACCTATCCCTCCTCCTTATGATGGACTTGGTCTCCTTCCTACACCTCCCATTTCTCCTTTATATGGTGTGGTTCCTCCTCCTTCATCTTATAGAGAGAAGCAACTGACCTCTTCTATTTTCCAACCTAAAAGACCTCAACCCATTCATCCTTTCCTAAAAGAAGAGACGAAGCATATACCTAATGAGCCTAACCCTTCTCAACCTTTAGCCAAAACTTGACGAAAACATTGTGTGAGAGAACGTCGACGGAGATGTCATGCTAGAGCTCGCTAAGTTTCTTCCCAAACCATTTATTCTCTTAAAACACCAACAACTGACATGATTCCATTATCTTTTAAACAAGATGTTCAACCTAATTCTCCAAGACACAAAATGCTTAAAACAAATGATGGTTTAAGTTCTATTCCTATTAGAGCTCCTATTATTACACTCTTAATGAAGAAATGGGTGAGAATATTTTTAATGAAGAAAATGTTGATCCTAATATTTATAATGAAGAATATGAATATGTTGATGTTGACAATGACTTATCTACAAAATTTTCAAAAGCATTAATCCTAGATCCTAGTAACAAACAAAGTGACTCAGCATTAGAGCATGGTCCTTGTTTAGAACTTACAATAGCTTCATCTACTGTGCTCGATGTGGCTCCTCTTGTGTGTTGTCCACCTTCTCGAAATAATGATCATAGAGATTAGAGGGAGGAAGACGTGCTTGATTAGCTTCATTAGCACCTTAGATTCTCTCTCTCCTCTCTTTCTTATTTGTGACATTCTTCTATTTGTTCTCCTTATTCTTCAATTTGTTGTCCCTATTGTTTTCTACTTGAGGATGATGCAAAGCGTTGAGATCTCTTTTGGTCTCTCCAATGTTGACTCAAAAGACACATGTGTTCCCTTCTTCCATGGTGGTTTTCTTTCTTTGGGGGATGCAGATGACTTTATTCATATACATATACATGATATACATGAGTTATCATAAAAAGTATACTGACTCCAAAGTTAGGTGAAACCACCTCATCTTTTGTGCTTTGTGTTCATTATCCTTTGATTTATCCTCTCTTGAGGGCTAAATTATTAAGATAATGTTCTTGTCTTCTTTGGGTGTATCCTACCTTAAATAAATATCTCTCGACAAGGCGTATGCAATCGCTTAAATGTGGGGGCATACACTCCACTCATGATTCTCTCTTTTGATACTTAGCAAACTTTGTCTTGGCTTTGTAATTTTTGGTACTCTTTTCATGACTCATAGTAAGAGAACCTTACTAGTTACAATCATGGTTCTCTCTTTCTCTCTCATGATCTTCCCTTTTACCTTGTCATTGAATTTGTAAGATCCTAAAGTCCACTGGGGGCTTGGTGAATCTTGCCTCCTTGATGTGGTGAAATTATTTCAATCTAAACTCCTTGTATTCTATCGATAGTATTTGCGTAAGATCATAGTCCTTCTAAAGTGGGGGCTAAATGTAATGTCCTAAAATTGCACCCCTCACATTTTTCGACTACATTTGGGTCTTTGCCTTAGTGTTTGCACCCCTCGGCCTGATCAGAGACCTAAATATGCTCATGCACATCAAAAATACCTTGAAATTCAATAATGCACTCAGGGGCCACCTTTATCCTACCCCAAAATAGGGTAGGACTAGGGCGTGGCACCCTGGGACCCCTTAATTGGGGCCTATCTTGATCCCCTCCCTTGGACCTAGCTCAAATTTGAAGCAGGAAAATCCCCACTATGTCGGCTCAAGTTGGAAAATTAGTCAATTAATTCCACTGGCAAGTATATAAGAGGTATTTCTCCTCTCATTTAATATAACACAAGATCATGAATTTACATCAAGAATTCAAGAGATCAAGCATTCAAGAGCAATTGATAATTTTTAGTCTTCCTTCAAGTTTTGGAGCAGCAATAGAGTCGAGATTTCAAGCATTAAAGAGGAGATCATCATTCTACTTTATGAAATCATAATTCCATGTGGAGGTAAGAAAAACTTCACAAGGAGGTATAAGCATTTCATTTTCAAGCAATTCAACATCCCCTCGAAGAGGAGGATTTCTACTTTCAATCATTTCATTTACATTATTTCAACCACTTGCTTAATTCCAAAACTGGGGTTTGACCTAAAGGACAAACCCTATTCCCAACAAATTTCCCTTTCTTTATGTGTGCAGGAAACAGGTGTGCAGTTGTACTTCTAGAATTAATCTTTATTCGTAGAGATGGAAAAACCCTTTTTAATGTACGAAAATTTTAGAGGACCGATTGGAGGGTTCCCGTGTAAAGACACACGGTCCCTACAATTTTTTTTCAATTTCGTAGAACAACTCTAAATCATCTCAAACAACTCAGATCTAGGTGCACAACTAAATCTCGAATCTGTAGCTCATTTTTTTCACATACTTTGTCTTCATTTTCAGCACTTTTCCTTAATTCAACTAGTCAACTTACAAAACAAGGTCAACACATCCCAATTTGAACCAATCTACTTAGTATTCAGTCTTTGTATCCTTTAGGATTGGATCTAGTAGATTCAACCCCTCTTTTGAATGTAAAGTTTTCCCAAGTGAAAATTGAGCTTAGTGAAATTCCCACTTCCAAGTGGAGAATTGGCTAAGCCCCCAATTTTCTACTTTACAATGGTTAATTCCATAACTGAGGTTTGACCTAAGGCAACCCCTTATTCCCAATATCTTTCCCTCTCTTTCTATGTGCAGGAGTTGTACTCAGGAATTCTGACAGTGTCGACAATGATGAACAGGTTCAACTTTCGACGATGGAAAATTCAGAGGACTAGGGTGAAGCTGTGCTACCTGGTCCCAAAAAATTAGGTCAAACTTCTGGGAAAATATTCTAGTCATCTTCTTTCCCTAGATCTCAATTTGTGGTTACATGGGATATCTATAATAGTTTGTTTGCTATATTTTACTTCAATTATTTAGACTTTTACCCTAATTTTACAATTACATTCCACATTCAATTAAGAAAGAGGATAATCAATAATAACTAACTGAATCTAATTAGAATCTTAGACCTTTCCCCTTTGGGATTGAGCCTAGAGCTATTGGGTTCAACCTTCTTTCAATGTAACTGTGTAACATTTCGCATCAAATTTGCTCTAGTGTTCGCTCCTCTTGATGTAACATTTGCTACCAAACACTCTAAAGTAGCTAACAATAGGGGTCCTACCGGTCCAATACTCATAAGGAGTTTTAACCTTACCTTTCTTGATGAGTACCCGGTTCATTGTGTAGACTACAATGCTCACCACTTCTCTCCAAAAGGTGTGGGCTACCTTTCCTTGAATCAACATAGTTCTAGCTACTTCAACCATAGTCCAATTATTCCTCTCTGCTAGGCCATTCTGCTGTGGAGTCCGGGGGGCAGACAGTTGTCTCTTGATGCCATGTTCTTCATAGTACTTGTTGAATTCACCGGAAGTGAATTCCCCTCCTTGATCAGTTCTCAGGCATATAATTCTTTTACCACTTTCCTTCTCCACTAATGCTCTGAAAGCTTTGAACTTTACAAAAGCTTTAGACTTATCTTTCAAGAATGTGACCCACATCATTCTTGAGCAGTCATTAGTGAGAATCATGAAGTACCTATCACCCTACACACTCCTAGTTTTCATAGGACCACACAAATCAGTATGCACATGATCAAGCAAATTGTCAGTAGTGAAAGGTTTACCTTTAAAGGTTGAGGAAGACATTTTCCCCAATTCACACTCTCTGCACAAGGTATTATCCGGTTTGCTTAGCACCAACAACCCTCTAACTGCCTTGATCTTACTGACCTTCACAATGTTATCAAAGTTTACATGGCAAAGTCTCCTATGCCATATCCAACTATCATCAAATTTAGCCATAAGACATGTACTTACATTTGTATTCAACTGAAATAGGTTACCTTTGGTCTGCATGCCGGTGACCACCAATTCACCATTCTTTCCTTTTATTCTACATACTCCATTCTTGAATTCTAGAGTGAGACCACTGTCATTCAGCTGGGCAACACTCAGAAGGTTGTGTCTGAGACCATCAACCCAATACACATTGTCAGCACTACTCTTTCCATTCAGAGAGATGGACCCTCTGCCTTTCACCATACAAGGTGCATCATTACCAAAGTGAACCACACCACCATCATACTCTTCCAAGGATAGAAACTTGCTCTGGTCACCAGTCATATGGTGAGAACATCCATTGTCAATAATCCACTCATTGGAATTATCAAACTGGGAGACAAGAGCCTTCTTGTCTGACACATCTTCCTTGACAACAACAAACACAATATCTTCATTTTCTTCATCATCTGATTCCTCATCTGTGACACGTTCATCAATTGCCACAAAATAGTTTCTCCAATTTCCTCCTTTGAATTTCTTGAGCCTTTCCGGTTTATCCTTGTTGTTTCCATTAGGACAGTTTACAGCAATATGTCCTATCCGCTTACAAGAAAAGCATTTCAAAGGGAGCTTACCTCTATATTTGTTGGTTCCTTTAGGAATTTTCCTGGTAAGAAGAGCTTCAAATGCCATCAGAATCTCCTCATCATCCATTTCTCTGCTCTGTCTTGGTTCACCACTAGTTCTAGGTTCTTTTCCTTTTCTGGATGGTGCAGCAGAAGCTTTAAAAGTTGATTCAGTCTTTTGACACTGCTATCAAAACTATTTAGCTCATAAGCTGTCAACTTTGCAATGATGGAGTCTAGGGATACCTTAGTCTTGTCTATTGATCTCAGCTCCTGAATAGCAGCAACCCTTATTGCATAGACCGGTAATAAGGATCTCAGGACTTTTCTTACCACAATGGAATCTACCATTTTACCACCTGCACTCTTGATATCTCCAACAACGGTTTTGATTCTTATTCCATATTGTTGAATGGTCTCACCTTCAACCATCTGCATGTCTTCAAACTTCCCTCTAAGGCTTTCTTCCTTAGCTTGTTTTACATGCTCATCACTGCCATAGATATTTTCAAGAGTATCCCATATCTCTTTGGGATTTACCTTATCTTGGACATCAATAAACTCAATGTCAGATAAACTACTAATTAGGGCTTCCATGACTTGCCCATTCTCTTGCATCTCTCTCTTTTGGTCATCGGTGAGAGTACCAATAGGAGCAACATAGGCATTCTCAACATAACTCCAGTGTTGAGCACCCATGCTTCTGATGTATATCTTCATTCTGTCTTTCCATATACTGAAATTTTCTCTATTGAACTTTGGACCTTCCCTCTTCATCATTAGACTAGGATCTTTACCTCAAGTGGTTAAGCTTATAACACAGAGGACCTGGAGGATGCTCTGATACCAATTGATAACTCAATGATGAACGGATAGTACCAAACCAGTACTAAGATGGGGGGGGTGAATCAGTATAGACAAAAACACAATCCTAAAATTGGTTTGTCAGTAGACACTGTGTTTTGACAGACAATCAGTAACACCGGTCTTAAACAGAGTACAACCAGCAAAACCCAGAATAACTGAGACAAACATAAACTGGTTGACACTTATCTTCTCATACAATCTAATACTTCATTTCCATTTCACCCTAGTGCATGAACAGGTAGTCTAAAAAGATATATAAATAGCTAGATCAACATGATTTACCTTTAGACACAAATTTCTCAAACCATCACAAGAATATCACCATGCATGACACATAGATTTTTCATGTGGAAACCCAACTGAGAAAAACCACGGTGGGGATGAATACCCACAAGATGTTTTTGAACTCTTTAGAAGTTCGCTCTGTTAGGAGCCTTGTCCGGTTAAAGACTAATACAATAGGTTTTGTTAGGAATCGATCATGTTAGGGATCACCTGGTTAAGGGATGGCTAGAATACCCGGTTAAGTGTTAAACCTTGTTAAAGGTTACCTTGTTAGAGGATTTCAAGAACTCAATGGTTTTGAGTCACCCTGTTAAAGGATTTACAACAAGCTGGTTAAAGCTGCTCTATTAAGGGATTTCCCAACTATTGAGGTGGTTAGAGATCAACAGGTACTACAATGATCTGGTGATAGCACTCAATGCCAATGCAGATCCGCTTTAGCTCCTCTTCGCCTTCTGCACTTACACTCTGCAAGTATCACTTCTCTCCTTTGGTCTGGCAAGAATCATGTATCTCTTCTCTTGGATACACACACACAAATTTTGCCAACAACCTCAGAAAGAAACACAACATCGACCTTATAGGAAACAGATAGGTCGATAGCATAAACCCTAAACTCTAAACCTGTTAGGTTGAGGAATTCAAACAGTTCAATCCTAACCATTGAGCATATTGCATTAAATGCAACAATCTTGATCCAATCTCAAGACATTCTCCATCATTCGTTTTCCACCGATTTCATGGCGCCTGATAACCCATCACGCGTTATCACCATTGAGCGGCTTCATACATTCCCGAGGTAGATGGGAACAATCTCCGTCATGCAAGATCCTTCATGCACACAAGGCTGACATGGCAACATGATCTGTTCTTTGTTACAATTCTAACTCATCACACAAAGTCACTGGTTGAGCCACACAGGCTTGAAGCACTTCAACCGAAAACCCTGAAGTTGAGACTACCAACTGGTAGTCATACAAAGCTTCCATGTGCCATTTCCCATAACCACATGTTGGTTTCCCATAACCACTTTGGCACAAATGTCAGTTCACAGTGTTATATCGGTTCTCTTCTCTTCAACATATTGACATCAATGACATCATACAATTTCATTATGTCCTCATACCGGTTCACATAATGCCAACAATCTCCCCCTTTGGAATTGATGGCAATATACAAAGATATCTCTTTTCTTCACATCTTCTCCCCCAATTTTTGTAGATATCTTCTCCGCTTCTCTTCTTCTCCCCCTTTGACAACAATGCCAAAGTGGAGGCACAAGCTTCCCTGTTCCATTATGCTGCTCCCCCTAAGGAGTAGCATCCTTCAACACATCAATCTTGAAGAAAAATTTGACTATGCAATACTTGACTAGTGTGGAGTATATACCTTTAGTTTACTTCCTAAAGGGACAGCACCCCTAATTCACCTCTTAAGTACATAAATGTAGCCTTTGGGAGAGGCTTGGTGAATATGTCTGCTAACTGCTCCTTACTGGAAACATGTTTCAGTGCAATCTCTTTGTTCTATACCTTTTCCCTCAAGAAATGATACTTAAGCTCAAAGTGCTTGGTTCTAGAATGTAAAACCAGATTCTTGGATTTGTTAATTGCACTAGTATTGTCACAAGATATACTTACCAGTTCAGATACAAGAACTTTGAAGCCATTCAATACATGCTTCATCCAAATTGTCTGAGTGCAGTTCATGAAAGCTGCAACATACTCTGCTTCCACTGTAGACTGAGAGATACAACTCTGCTTCTTACTCATCCATGATACCAATCTACCACCGAGAAAGAATGCACCACCAGTTGTGCTCTTCTGGTCATCTATATTACCAACCCAATCAGCATCTGTGAACACTTTCAGATTAAAATCATTATTGTATGGATACCATAACCCATAGTCAATAGTTCCCTTCAGATACCTAAGAATCCGCTTGACTGCAACCAAGTGGGATTCTCTTGGGCTTTTCTGGAACCTTGCAGTAATGCCAACTGCATGTGCAATATCTAGTCTGCTATGCACTACATAATGCAACTTACCAATCATTGATCGGTATTCCTTCTCATCAACCAATATTGAGTCATCCTCTTTGGATAATTTACAACCGGTCACCATCGGTGTACCAACCGGTTTTCTATCTTCCATACCAAAGGTTTTCAACACCTCTTTGACGTACTTGGACTGAGTGATAAAGATTCCATCTTTCATCTGCTGGATCTGTAATCCATTGAAGAACTTAATCTCCCCTATGAGTGACATCTCAAACTCTTTCTTCATCTCATCTACAAACTCATGACTCATCTTGTCATCTCCACCAAAGATAATGTCATCAACAAATACCTCACAGATCAGGATCAAATCTCCTTCAAACTTCAAGTAGATATTGCTATCTTCGCTTCTTCTCTCAAAGCCAATCTTCACAAGATGGGAATGCAGGTGTTCATACCATGCTCTAGGTGCCTGCTTTAGACCATGTAAGGCTTTATGTAGCCTACATACCATGTCACTATCTTCAGATAGGGTAAACCCATCTGGTTGCTCTATATACACCTCCTCTTCAAGTACACCATTTAGGAATGCAGATTTTACATCCATTTGATATACTTTGAATCCTTTAAAAGCTGCATATGCAAGAAGCATACGAACTCCTTCCAATCTGGCTACAGGAGGAAAGGTTTCTCCATAGTCTTCTCCTTCTTCTTCGGCATATCCTTTGCACACCAGTCTGGCTTTGTTTCTAATCACTGTGCCATCCTCATTCAGCTTATTTCTGAAAACCCATTTGGTACCAATGACATTTTTATGCTCTGGTCTAGGTACCAAAGACCATGTACCATTTTTCTCTATCTGGTCAAGTTCGTCTTCCATTGCCTTGATCTAGTCTTCATCTTTATGTGCCTCTTTGAATGATTTGGGCTCAAATTCAGAGATCATACATCAGTTTTCTCTGACCTTTCTTCTTGTAAGGATTCCTACATCCTTATCTCCTATGATCTGCTTAGGATCATGATTCAGCTTGACATACTGAGGAATGGTCTTGATAGATTCCTCTTGCTTTTCTTCTTCATCCTCATCTCCATCAGTATCAGCATCTACACCTACCAGTGTAGGAACACTGTTATTGGTACTTGGTTGACTAACAACCGGTTCCCAGAAGGTTACAACCGGTTCATTTACCGCTTGCTCACTATCGGTTTCCTCAGTTTTCTCAGAGGTTTCATCAACTCTTACATTGATGCTTTCCATAATTCTCTGAGTCCTATTACTGAAGCACATGAGAGCTTTGCTCTTAGTGGAATACCCTAGGAATATTCCCTCATCACATTTCGCATCAAATTTTCTCTGGTGTTCGCTCCTCTTGATGTAACATTTGCTACCAAATACTCTAAAGCAGCTAACCACAGGTGTCCTACCAGTCCAATACTCATAAGGAGTTTTATCCTTACCTTTCTTGATGAGTACCCGGTTCATTGTGTAGACTGCAGTGCTCACCGCTTCTCTCCAAAAGGTGTGGGCTACCTTTCCTTGAATCAACATAGTTCTAGCTACTTCAACCACAGTCCAAGTATTCCTCTCTGCTAGGCCATTCTGCTGTGGAGTCTGGGGGGTAGACAGTTGTCTCTTGATGTCATGTTCTTCACAGTACTTGTTGAATTCCCCTCCTTGATCAGTTCTCAGGCACTTGATTCTTTTAACGCTTTCCTTCTCCACTAATGCTCTGAAAGCTTTGAACTTTACAAAAGCTTCAGACTTATCTTTCAAGAATGTGACCCACATCATTCTTGAGCAGTCATTAGTGAGAATCATGAAGTACCTATCACCCTGCACACTCCTAGTTTTCATAGGACCACACAAATCAGTATGCACATGATCAAGCAAATTGTCAGCAATGAAAGGTTTATCTTTAAAGGTTGAGGAAGACATTTTCCCCAATTGACACTCTCTGCACAAGGTATTATTCGGTTTGCTTAGCACCGACAACCCTCTAACTGCCTTGATCTTACTGACCTTCACAATGTTATCAAAGTTTACATGGCAGAGTCTCCTATGCCATATCCAGCTATCATCAAATTTAGCCATAAGACATGTACTTACATTTGCACTCAGCTGAAATAGGTTAACTTTGGTCTGCATGTCGGTGGCCACCAATTCACCATTCTTTCCTTTGATTCTGCATACTCCATTCTTGAATTCCAGAGTGAGACCACTGTCATTCAGCTGGGCAACACTCAGAAGGTTGTGTCTGACACCATCAACCCAATACACATTGTCAGCACTACTCTTTCCATTTAGAGAGATGGACCCTCTGCCTTTCACCATACAAGGTGCATCATTACCAAAGTGAACCACACCACCTTCATACTCTTCCAAGGATAGAAACTTGCTCCGGTCACCAGTCATATGGTGAGAACATCCACTGTCAATAATCCACTCATTGGAATTATCAAACCGGGAGACAAGAGCCTTCTTGTCTGACACATCTTCCTTGACAACAACAAACACAATATCTTCATTTTCTTCATCATCTGTGACACCTTCATCAACTGCCACAAAATACTTTCTCCGGTGTCCTCCTTTGAATTTCTTAAGCCTTTCCAGTTTGTCCTTGTTGTCGCCATTAGGACAGTTTACAACAATATGTCCTATCTAGTTACAAGAAAAGCATTTCAAAGGGAGCTTACCTCTGTATTTGTCGGTTCCTTTAGGAAGTTTCTTGGCACAAAGAGCTTCAAATGCCATCAGACTCTCCTCATCATCCATTTCTCTACTTTGTCTTGGTTCACCACTAGTGGTAGCTTCTTTTCCTTTTCTAGATGGTGCAGCAGAAGCTTTAAAAGCTGATTCAGTCTTTTGAACACTGCCATCTAAACTATTTAGCTCATAGGTTGTCAACTTTGCAATGATGGAGTCTAGGGATACCTTAGTCATGTCTATTGTTCTCAGCTCCTGAATAGCAGCAACCCTTATTGCATAGACCGGTAATAAGGATCTCAGGACTTTGCTTACCACAGTGGAATCTTCCATTTTACCACCTGCACTCTTGATATCTCCAACAACGGTTTTGATTCTTATTCCATACTGTTTAATGGTTTCACCTTCAACCATCTGCATGTCTTCAAACTTCCCTCTAAGGCTTTCTTCCTTAGCTTGTTTTACATACTCATCACTGCCATAGATATTTTCAAGAGTATCCCATATCTCTTTGGGATTTACCTTATCTTGGACATCAATAAACTCAATGTCAGATAAACTACTAATTAGGGCTTCCATGACTTGCCCATTCTCCTGCATCTCTCTCTTTTGGTCATCGGTGAGAGTACCAATAGGAGCAACATAGGCATTCTCAACATAACTCCAGTGTTGAGCACCCATGCTTCTAATGTATATCTTCATTCTGTCTTTCCATACTGAAATTTTCTCTATTGAACTTTGGACCTTCCCTCTTCATCATTAGACTGGGATCTTTACCTCAAGCGGTTAAGCTTATAACACAGAGGACCTGGAGGATGCTCTGATACCAATTGATAACTCAATGATGAACAGATAGTACCAAACCAGTACTAAGATGGGGGGGGTGAATCAGTATAGACAAAAACACAATCCTAAAATCGGTTTGTCAGTAGACACTGTGTTTTGACAGACAATTAGTAACACCGGTCTTAAACAGAGTACAACCAGCAAAACCCAGAATAACTGAGACAAGCATAAACTGGTTGACACTTATCTTCTCATACAATCTAATACTTCATTTCCATTTCACCCTAGTGCATGAACAGGTAGTCTAAAAATATATATAAACAGCTAGATCAACATGATTTACCTTCAGACACAAATTTCTCAAACCATCACAAGAATATCACCACGCATGACACATAGATTTTTCACGTGGAAACCCAACTGAGAAAAACCACAGTGGGGATGAATACCCACAAGATGTTTTTGAACTCTTTAGAAGTCCCCTCTATTAGGAGCCTTGTCTAGTTAAAGACTAATACAATAGGTTTTGTTAGAAACCAATTCTGTTAGGGATCACCTGGTTAAGAGATGGCTAGAATACCCGATTAAGGGTTAAACCCTGTTAAAGGTTACCTTGTTAGAGGATTTCAAGAACTCAATGGTTTTGAGTCACCCTATTAAAGGATTTACAATAAGTTGGTTAAAGCTACTCTATTAAGGGATTTCCCAACTATTGAGGTGGTTAGAGATCAATAGGTACTACAATGATCTGGTGATAGCACTCAATGCCAATGCAGATCCGCTTTAGCTCCTCTTCGCCTTCTGCACTTACACTCTGCAAGTATCACTTCTCTCCTCTAGTCTGGCAAGAATCATGTATCTCTTCTCTTGGATACACACACACAACTTTTTCCAACAACCTCAGAAAGAAACACAACATCGACCTTATAGGAAACAGATAGGTCGATAGCATAAACCCTAAACTCTAAACCTGTTAGGCTAAGGAATTCAAATAGTTCAATCCTGACCATTGAGCATATTGCATTAAATGCAACAATCTTGATCCAATCTCAAGACATTCTCCATCATTCGTTTTCCACCGATTTCATGGCGGCTGATAACCCATCACGCGTTATCACCGTTTAGAGGCTTCATACATTCCCGAGGTAGATGGGAACAATCTCCGTCATGCAATATCCTTCATGCACACAAGGCTGACATGGCAACATGATCTGTTCTTCATTACAATTCTAACTCATCACACAAAGTCACCGGTTGAGCCACACAGGCTTGAAGCACTTCAACCGAAAACCCTGAAGTTGAGACTACCAACCGGTAGTCATACAAATCTTCCATGTGCTGATTCCCATAACCACATGCCGGTTCACCTTAAACAAACACACCGCTTCACTTTGGCACAAATGGCGGTTCAGAGTGTTATACCGGTTCTCTTCTCTTCGACATATTGACATCAATGACATCATACAATGTCATTATATCCTCATACCGGTTCACACAATGCCAACAGAGGAAAACTAGAAAAATATGAAGAAAGAGGTTGTGAGTTCATATTCTAAGCTCAAATGTCCAACTTACATGAAAACATACAATAGACAAACTTCCAAGGAGATAATGGATGCCTTTCAAGGTATGGTAGATTTGGCCAAAACTAAATCAACCCCTAAAATTAAGAAATGAAAGTGACATATTGGAACATCTAGGGCTTTATTAACCAATTAAAATATGACACTCTTTCCAATATCAAGAGAAACCATAATCCTAGAATTTTTCTTATTCAAGAAAAAAATGTTAGTAGAAATATTTGAGATGATTTTGAAAAAGGTTTGGCCTATCTCAATTTGTGGTGTTAAATAATATGGGTGCTTTTGAAGGGATCTTTTTACTTTTGAATTTATTGATTTTCTAGGGACCGAGTATTTATATTTCTCCCCATCATGTTTCTACATTTCTCTTGTTAGATAGTTCAAATAACCATAAGACAAGTGAGAGGGGGGGGGGCGCTGAATCAGCTATCACAGATTATCGAAACAATTAGCAATTAAAAATTTAATATCGGACCCCAAAACATTAATACTAAAATAGAAATTAAACCAATTAAGCATAACTAATCATAGAATAAATACCATCCACATGACACCAAGATTTATACATGGGAAATCGGGTAAAGGGATAAAACACGATGGGAAGCCTACCCACAGTCAAATAATAAGTCTGCAGTAAGTATGTGAATTACAATTGAGGGGCCTGCACTTGCAGGAAGGCCAACAGCCTATAGGGCACTTCTCATCACAAAAGGAGTCTCACTGACTACATAGAAATCCAAACTACAATCTAGAGAAGTGTTGAACTACAAAAGATAACATCTCTTATGTCTAAGTACAGTTCTGGTTGAGCTCAATACCAGAGGACTAAATCCTCTTACATAAACCCAATTCAATCTCCAATGATCGACCGAATCCTCTGCTTGAATGATATTACATTATTCGCACATTACATTCCTTTTTCATACCTATATATCTCTCTACCATATATTTGATCTACAATGAGATCTTACATCTATATATACAAACCCTCGACCATAAACAATTAGGTCAGCCACCAAATAATAAAATAATTACATAATTAGAAATCATGTCGGCCTTAGACCAAACAAATAATATCCAACACATAAGACATCCCAGAAAAACACATCGAGAGGTCCAATCCACACATTACATTAAAGCCAGTCCATAACCTAGATCAACTGGGACCCAGTATAGGTCACACACTACAACAATGATCGCCATCCACCAAGTCTCGAACATGATCACCATTAGCATCCTGAAACTCCACCAGAAGCTACACCAACACCACTTATGCAATTTATCAAGGATCTTCATCAAAAGCTCTTCTGGTGAAACCCTCACCAGATCCAAAAACCAAGCTTCATAGGAAACAAGATAGCATTTGATCACCAAACCAAAACCAACTTACTAAATATGAGCATGGGTATCATGATTAAGACAATTCCATCACCAAACTATACCAGAGCCTACCGGATCATGCCAGATCCAAATCAACCAAAAACCACTCAACCTACCAGGACCAGAAGGGTGTCGATAAAGCATCCAAACAACTAGTGTTGGCATCAATGACAAAATATCAATGCAACACATAATCAATTCCACCAAATGGCCAACAATCTCCCCCTTTGGCAATGATGGCAACACTAAATGTGAAAAAAATCTAAGTACCAAGAAATGCCAAACAAGTCTCCCCCAATGGAAGACAACCAACAATCTCCCACATACAGATGTAGCAATGAGGTTCTAAAACAAAGACCAAACTCCCCCTGATGTATACAACTCCTTAAGTTTTCTTTTTCACATCTATATCACTCCCCCTTTGACATCAATGCCAAAAATCTGACAAAAATATCAAAGAAAAAATATAAACCACTGAATCACAAAGCTGACTACTCCCCCTGAGAAGTAGCATCCCCACATCAATGCTGGAATGAATAGTATCTCTGATAATGCATACTGGACTGATGTCAAATTGCATCAATCAAGTCTCTACTAGAGGGGCAGAAACTCCCAATTTGTCTCTTAGGTACTCAAATGATTCCTTGGGCAAAGGTTTGGTGAAAATATCTGCATTCTTCTCTTTAGTGTTCACATAAACCAGTCTAACTTCATTTGCTTCCTCCTTTTCCTTCAAAAAGTTGTACTTGATAGATATGTGCTTTGTCTTAGAATGAAATACTAGATTCTTTAATATATCAATAGCAACAGAGTTATCACAATGAATAGCTACTGGTGCATCACAATCCACCTTTATATCCTTCAACATTTTCTTCATCCATAAAACCTGTGTACAGTTTGTAGCAACAACATACTCAGCTTCAACAGTAGATAAAGAAATTGTTTCTTTCTGATCCATGAAACCAACTTCTTTCTAAGAAAGAAATCTCCACCGGAAGTACTTTTCTTGTCATCAACATCTCCAACCTAATCAACATCTGTATATGCACATAAAGTAAAGTTATCTTCCTTAGGGTACCACAAACCATATTCTAATGTACCTTGTAAGTATCTAAAAATCCTTTTCACCGCACTCTCATGATTCTCTCTAGGATCACTTTGAAATCTTGAAACAATACAAACAACATTCATTATGTTAGGCCTAGTCTGAATCAAATAAAGCAGACCTCCAATCATAGATTTGTATCTTGTAGGATTTACCAGTGCAGAAACATTTTTTTCTTGTGAATTTCACACTTGTAACCATAGGAGTACTTACCAGTTTAGAATCTCCCATACCAAATTTCTTCAACAATTCCTTAGCATACTTAGTTTGATAGATGAATATACCTTTGTCAGTATGAGTAATCTGCAAACCTAAGAAAAATTTCATCTCACCAATCATAGACATCTCAAATTCTTTCTCCATATTCTTAGAAAATTATATGCATAACTTATCTTCACCTCCAAAAATAATGTCATCAACAAATACTTCAATAATCAATATATCATCATCAGTGATCTTATAATATAAATTACTGTCAGCACTACCCTTAGTAAAACCAAGATTCAAAAGATATTTATCCAACCTTGCATACCAAGCTCTAGGTACTTGTTTCAATCCATATAAAGCTTTCCTTAACTTGCAAACCATGTTTGTATCATTTGATAGTGAAAAACCATTAGGTTGCTCAATATAAACTTCCTCATCAAGATTCCCATTCAATAATGCACATTTAACATCCATCTAATAAACCTTGTAGTTTTTATAAGCAGCATAGGCAAGAAATAATCTTACAGCTTCAATCCTAGCTACAAGTGCAAAAGTCTCTCCATAATCAATTCCTTCCTTCTAAGAATATCCTTTACAAACCAATCTAGCCTTATTCCTTATAACTTGACCATCCTCATTCAATTTATTTATAATAACCCATTTAGTTCCAATAACATTTTTATTTTTAGGTCGGGGAACCAAACTCCATGTGTTAATTTTCTCAATTTGATCTAATTCTTCTTCCATAGATTTCAACCAATATTCATCTTTACATGCCTCAATTACTAATACCGGTTCAACTTGTGAAATTAAACATACCTCATTAGTCATCATTCTTCTTCTTGTCATCACTCCATTTCTCTTATCCCCAATGATCTGATCTTCTAAATGATTCAATCTCACATACCTAGGAGTCCTCTAATTCTA